>NC_056531.1:2070895-2078612 GCF_019175285.1 Sceloporus undulatus | reverse complement strand
CCAACGATATAGCCGTGTTAGTCTGTAGACTCAGTCTCTGGAGAGATCTTGCAGCACTTTTGAGACTCATCCGATACTTCTGAGGAAGGAGACTGAAGCCTTGGGAAGCTCCTGCTGCCAACTGCTTTCTTCCAGGGAATCTCAAAGGCGCTGCAAGGTCTCTCTCTATTATTATTATTATTATTATTATTATTATTATTATTATTATTATTAAAAGAGGTGGTGCAAGGTTTCTCCACAGCCCAGTATCTGCCTGTTGTGGTTGCTCTTGGGAGAGTGTGAGAAGTGGGGTGGGTGAGGGTCACTTTGAAGAACCAGATCGTGGGCAAAACCCCTTTCTTTTGACGTTTCCTTCGGATCAGGCGAGCCAAGAGAGTTGGGTCGGCTTTCCCCATCCGACTTAGACCTTCCTTCCCCCTTGCCTCCAGGGGATCTCCTCCTCCTGCTGCCTTGGCCAATGGAGGGTTTGGGGGGCAAGGTTGGGGGTCGCTGGGGGGGAGATCAGAGCTTGGAGGGGAGGGCCAGGGCGATTTCCCTTTTAAGCCAAGGTCTGGTTTGCTAGTGATTAAATTTTTCCTGATGTGTCTTATGGACTCCTGATGGAGAACACGCCACTGGGCGCCAGGGAGGGTCCCAGGCCTTTAATCCTAGAGATGGGGGACAGGGGGGGGGGGGGGGGAGAAAAACACACACACACACACAATTCCTCCCCATTCCTCCTGGCCCCTCTCTCCTCCTCCTCCTCCTTCTTTCCCCTCCGCAGCCCCTTTCCTCATTTACTCAGCATTTCCTGCTCCAAGTCGTAAACGTGATGTGATTTACAAGCGATGCCCTGAACCTGCTTCAAGCCTAACATGTGTTCCTCTTGGTGGAACCATTAAAGCAACCACTCCCGACCACAACAACTCCCAACACCCGGCGACGAGAAGAAGTTTTGCAACCCTGGCGCTTCAAAAGTGGCATTCTGTTGGTATTAGTAGTATTATGAGTGTGAAGGAACTTCAGAAGTGGCATTATATTAGTAGTAGTAGTAGTAGTAGTAGTATTGGTAGTATTATGAGTGTGAAGGAACTTCAGAAGTGGCATTATATTATTATTAGTAGTATTAGTATTAGTAGTATTATGAGTGTGAAGGAACTTCAGAAATGGCATTATATTATTAGTAGTATTATTAGTAGTAGTATTAGTAGTATTATGAGTGTGAAGGAGCTTCAGAAATGGCATTGTATTATTAGTGTTGTTATTATTAGTATTAGTAGTATTATGAGTGTGAAGGAGCTTCAGAAGTGGCATTGTATTATTAGCGTTGGTATTATTACTATTATTACTATTATTAGTGTGAAGGAACTTCAGAAGTGGTACGATATTATTATTAGTGGTAGTATTAGTATTAGTATTATTAGTGTGAAGGAACTTCAGAAGTGGTATTATATTATTATTAGTACTAGTATTAGTAGTAGTATTACTATTATTAGTGTGAAAGGATCACCTCATCCATATTGGTGAGAGCTAGGGTCCTGAACCCATACCTCCTCCCCCACAAACGAAATAAATCTTCGGATCTAAGAGGGGTCCCTGGTTTCCCTCCCAGAATTGAATTCCTCCAACACCCTTGAACAACAATAACAACAACAACAATACTAACAACTTTATTTTTACCCCGCCTCTCCGTTCAGGTTCGAGGCGGCTTCCAATAAACAATCCATACAACTCAACAACAATCCTCCATTTTGTTTTGGGAAGACACACAGACAGACGACAGACAGACAAACAGACTATAGGTATATGTATTAACTTTTCTTCGGTAGGAAATATATACAAACACCCAGGATGAAAACCATTGTTAGATACTATATATATATATATATATATATCATAAACAGTGGCTTTTCGTCCTCTGGGTTATATATATTTGCCTACTTGAGAAGATTAAATAAATTTATATAACAGAACAATGGATTTCAATCCTTGGTGTGTGGTGGTGTGTGTGTATTATAGATATACAATAGCACCTAGAAGGTTTTATAATATACAGAAAATGAGAATGGCTTTCAATCCTGTGGGTTAATATAGAGTTAATAGATATAACAATACGCAATATTTATATATATATTATACACATCACAACGCCACAACACAATACACATATATAATATATAATGCTATATCTAGCTATATCATAACGATATATATATATATATATAATATATAGATGTTAGTCCCAACGAGAGTAGACCCTGACTCAACTGTGGGCTGAATGAATCAACCCATAAGGAAATTTCATTGCTTCAATAGGTCTGCTCTGGTCGGCCAGTATTATTATTAGTATTATTATGAGTATTATATTATTATTATTATTATTAGTCAAAGAGATAGCCATGTTAGTCTATAGAATCAGTACGTAAAAAGAACCTTGCAGCACCGTTGAATCTAACTGAAAGCAAGAAATTGGTAGCAGGAAGGTTTTTGCAGAATTCAGTCAGGCTACTTCCGCGGAATGCATTGGATGAAACAACAAAATAAATAATAACACAACACAACCTACCCGTTCTTTCCCCAGAACTGGGACTCAGAGGGGCTATAATAGGGTTTCATATGAAAAAGCTACTGCCTGGTAGAAATTCACTTTAAGGGAATAGATAGATGATAGTAGATAGATTAGATAGATAGATAGGATGATAGATAGGAGAGGATTGCAAATGAGAAAAGAAAAGAAAAAAAGATGGAAAGATGGGGACATTTGGTCCCTAGGAAGTCCTCCCAGAAGCAAAAGTCCCCGAAACACACGACATTCTTATGGGTGAACCCAAACTAGAGTAAACCTATTGTCACTAATTGTTGCAAGAGTAGACCTATTCCAACTACTTTGAGGCTTTTTTGCCAAGTCCTATTCCTGAGCCACGTTTCCTTGCAAAACCTTGGCATCGGGGCAAGGTTTGTAGACTTTTTCAATTCCCAGAACAAAGTTCCGCCGAGTTCCAAAAGTGGGCATTCCTAACATGGGACAGCACATTTAATGCGGTCTCAAACCGGGAGTATGTCTCCAGTGCGTTGGGACTCTGGATCGTTTGTTTTAAGCCAGCGTTTGGGGCTTGCAATGCGACCTTTCCACTAAGAAACTATATAATAATATCACGTTCTAAGACAGAGATCGGTTTTAAGGCACAAAGCAAAGAACAATGTCCAATTCAACAAAGAAGGGCGATTCAGGAAGTTTGGATTTTAGGGGACAAAAGAGTATATAATAATATATAATTATAAAAAAATTAATCTAATTTAACTGGAAATATTCTTGCTTGGATTTGTTTGTTGGTGGTGATGATGGTAGATTTGTGATTTTAACAATGAAATGAAGAAAAAGTATTAAATAAAATGAGTTTTCTCAAGAGGCAACTCAGTTGGGGGGGAAATTAAAATTAAAAGTAAATTAAATTAAAAATAAAAATAAAAGTAAAAATAAATTTGACAAAGTGAAATAAAAATAAAATTACATGAAAATTAAAAATAAATAATAATGTAAAATTGAAAATAAAAATAAAATTAAATGTAAAATTGAAAGCACAACTAAAGTAAATTTAAAAATCAAAAAGAAAAATAAATAAGATTAAAATTAAAATTAAGTTAAATTAAATAACACATAAAAACTAAATTAAAAATTAACGAGTAACAATAAATGAAGGTAAAATAAAAAATAAAAACTAAGTAAAATTAAAATAAAAAATAAATTAAAACCTTGACACAAAAATAAAATTAAAATTAACTCACCAACTTCCTCAACATAAAAAATACAATTACAAATAAAATTAAAGTAAGTAGCACCTTAACCAATCAATTCACCTTCCTTCCAGTTAAAATAACACTTTACTGAATTTCCCATTTAAAATTAAACATCCAACCCACCATCCCTTCCCATGACCACTTCCACACTTCCGTGTAAGTCTTCTAAATCACACCGCGCCGACATCCTCGGCTTGCGCCCCCCCCCCCTTTTTCCTTCCTCCAGTCTCACTCGTCCCCCACTCTTCCGGGGCGGCCCGCGGGGCTGGCGCTGGCTTCTCTCGTTTCGCCCCTTCCGTCCCGGGCCCCGGGCCACTTCATGCGAGATGTGGCGGTTCAGTCTCCCACGATGACAAATATATACCCTTCTCTGTGGATCCAGACGAAGATTATTTGGTTCCGATGGATACAGGATCCAAACTCAGTGTACACCCTGCAAGCCACTGTGGGGGGAAGAAAAGAGGACTGCTTCCCTCAAGCATCTCCCAAAGAGGCAACAAGTGGGAAGCACTTTTCCTATTTCCGTACTACTTCCTAGAGAGGGAAGCAGGGAAGCCCAACTCCTCCCTTAGGAGCCAGAGAAATTAAATTAAATTAGATTTAGAATATAATTGTTAAAAATGTTTAAAAAATGATTTTAGGGGGGGGGGGAGAGAGACTGCTTCTCCGTCATATCCATCTCCAGAGAACAACCCCCCTAAAAGCTTTTAAGAAGGCAACGAGTTCCTTATCTAGAGAGGCCTATTCCTTACTTATGTCCTACGTCATCAGGTCGGGGCAGAGAAGAAAACGAAATTAAATTAAATTAACTAATTTTTAATTTAATTTTTAAGTTTATTTTTGTTTTTTTATTTTCAATTTATTATCGTTAATTAAATCAAAGCTCCTTTAATTTTTTAAAAAATAAAACGATCATTAAAATTATTAAACCACCCATTTTCCATTTTGGGGGGAAAGAGAGGGGAAGCCCATTTCATACTCTTCTATTCCCAAACCTAAAGATGAGCAAGGGAAGCCACATGCACAAGTCAACCCGGGAGATAATAAAATGAATCCAGATAATAAAGTAATGAAAGTAACATGAAATTAAAAGAAACCGCCCTCCTTTGAATAAAGGAGAAAGTGGAAGGAAAAGACTTCTTCCCACTTCGGCCAAAGTGACTTGTTTCGCTCCAAAGAAAAGGGTCGTTTGGGTTCCTGTGCCAAAAGGAAGCTTAAGGAAAGTCTTTGGAAAAGGAAGCCCCGCCCAGAAAAGCGACGAGACCGAACTTGGGGCAGGAACCACGTTGGCTTAAGCGGGGATCCGCTCCCCAAAGAAATCGGATTGCCTTGGCTCCGTCGGAAGCAAGCCGAGCTCGATCGACGCCCGTCCAACAGGAACTCTCTTTCTCGCTCATAGATGATAATATATAATATTATATATATATATATATATATATATGGAGTGTGTTGTGTGGAGAGAGACTGTAATATATGACGCCTCTTTCTGATATATACTCATACATAGATATATATGTATGTTATGACTCGCTTTCTCTCTTTCCTGATATACAGTATATATAAAACACACTGTATAGATGACTCCTCTCTTTCTCTCTCGCGGATAAATATCTAATATATACCACACACAACACACACACACTGTATAGACTCTCTTTCTCTCGGATAGATAATATATATATATATATATAGATCATATATACATAGATAAAATATATAACACTGTAATAGGACTCTTTCTCTCTCTTTCGCTCGCTTTGAAGACATATATTTTTATATGACTTCTGTCTATGTACTGTAATTTGGGTGTGTGTTGTTGTGTGAACTTTTTCTCCTGATATATGTATATGTATATATTACACACACACACACACATATGGTTTATTTTTCTCTCTCTTCGTATTGTATACATTAATGTGTGTATATGCCTCTTCTCTCATTGCTGATATCTCGAGTATATGACCGTAGTCAAACGCTCTTGCCTCCTGCAGTGCAAGACCCGGGCAACACATAGTAAATGTGTGTGGGACAGATGTGGAACCTATACATTTGGGCCGAATAAATATAAGATTAGATACATAATCGTATACTGGTATGCTGTATGATATATATATATATATATATATAATATATATATATATAGATAATACATAACATAACTAAGATAAGTCCAAATTTATAGGGTCTATAGAGTCCCTAACATAATAGGCTAATAAGTACATAGTGACATATACACATAGCTATGTGTTTACGGAACCGACATATTTAGGCTAACATAACAGAGAGAAAAGAACCCATATACATTCGTCCCAGTGTTTTGGGGGGCGGCTTGGAAAAAGTGCTCCAGAATTCGAAAATCAACCACATGTCTCCTTTCTTTCTTTCTGTCTTCTCCTTGCTTCCCGCCTTTTCTTTTCTTCTTTCTCTTTCTCTTTCTGTTATCTCCCGTACCCTCCCCCTAATTCCTTCCTTCCTTCCTTCTCGTCCTCCCTCCCTTCCTATCCTCCTCTCTTTCTCGCATTCTCCGTCTTTTTTTTTTTTTTCCTTCTCCGTCTTCACTTCCTCCCTTTTATGGATGTGTATTGTGGTGGTGTGTGTGTATTGTGTATATATATATAGATTATATATATATATATTTTCTCGCACTGAATCTGGTTTGGGGGGGATGAAAATTGAACTTGGCCACATTGCCTAGCAGTTCTAGAGTCACAGGTGGGAACACCAGTTCCCATGAGGGGTGTGGAGGCCAAAATAAAGAAAGAACCCGTGCTGCGGCGTGCTGCTTCCAGGTGATTGTTTGTTTTTCGCTGCTTCGATGAAAACCCCATGTAATCGTCTCTCTCTCCATCTCTCGTCTCTACTCTCTCTCTTACTCTCTCTATTCCGTCATGCCACCCCAAGAACTCTCCGCTTTGCAGCCCATTAATCGCCCTTTGGAGAAGAAAAGGGGGGAAATTGGAAGGCAAACAAGCCCCCCCGCCATGCCACTGCGCGGCCTTGAAAAGAAGGCATTGTATGGAGGCCCAGCGAGAAAGAAGCCCCCGGCCCCCCCCCCCCCCTTTTTTTGCTCCATCCCATGGAGCGAGCTTGTTTTCTGCTGCTGTAGAATAAGCCATGGGGCAATGAGGCCAACTGCCGGGCAAAGAGACTCCAGCGCAACCTTAGGAGACTTTCTGAGAGGAAGGGCTGTTCACAGTGGAAATACCGATGCTTGGAGTCTCCTTCTTTGGAGGCAGTGGAGCAGAGGCGGATAGCCTCGCCAGGGATGCTTTGATGAGAATTCCTGCAATGGCATGTGGGCTGGACTGGATGGCCCTTGGGGAACCCGTAGGGAACCCTTGGGGTCGTTTTCCAATTCTAGCGCTTCTAACGTTTGCAAGCCAAGAGACATCTGAATGTACTGGGGGGGGTAGAAGGAATCCTTATTCCCAGGCTCCCCCCCCGGCTTCCCCTGGATCTATTCCTTGGGGGTTCCCAAGAAGCGGGTCGTGACGCCAGATGGCAACCCGAACTCCGGGGCTAAACTCGTGTCCAGTCAACGCTCGCAAAAAAGGGCCAAGCGACCCCGATAAACCTTCTCCGCAGAGATAGAGCAAGGGCAGCGAAGGCCAAATAGTCCCCCCCCACTTTTATTTTTCCCTGGAAGTGTGAGGGTAAGGCACCCCTCTTTGAACATGTCCCTTGGAAATGAACCGCGGCCAAACACCCCCATTCCCCTCCAAAGAAAGTGTGGGGTTCTTTGAAGGGAATGGGGTTGTGGCGGTTCATATTATGCAAGTTCCGTGCACATATTGGATAGGGAGGGTTTTGTTGGCAGCCGCTTTGGTTGCCTGCCACGGAAAAGCGGGAATAGAAATGATTTTAATTATAAATAAGAATTATTATTATTATCAGTCCGGCCCTTTTCGATCGATAGAGCAATAGGGAACCGAGGTGGTCT
>NC_056531.1:2067374-2070870 GCF_019175285.1 Sceloporus undulatus | reverse complement strand
CTTCCTTCCTTCCTTCCTTCCTTCCTTCCTTCCTCTCTTCCTCTCTCCTTCCTTCTTTCCTCTTCCTCCCTCCCTTTCCCTCTCCTTCCCTCTTTCCTCCTTCCCTCCTTCGTTAAGGCCAAGAGGAGGCTATGGCTGCTGCTGGGACCCGGCGGGGGCCTTGAGGGCCGGGAGGATGCGCTGAGCGAGGTAAGGGCAGCCCGGCCTTGGGCCCTGCGCTTTCCGACGTGCCTCTTGCGTGTCAGGGCAGAGAGAGAGGGCCAGGGCGCCTAGCCTTTGGCGAAGAGCGGGTGTGTGTGTGTGTGTGCTTGGATTTGGCAGATGCTGCACATTGATGGGGGGGGCTCCAGCGCGTTGACACCCGGATGGAGGAGGAGGAGGAGGGGGGTTCAGTTCTGCACAGAACCTCTTTCTAGCTCCCTCCCTGAGCCTCCTTCTCTCCTTCTTTCCTTTTTCCTTCTCTCCTCCCACCCTTCATTCCCCCTTTCCTTCCTACCTCCTTTCTCCCTCCCTCACTCCTTTCTTCTATCCTTTCTGTCTTCTCTCCTCCCACCCTCCTTTCCCTTTTTCCCTCCCTTCCCTTCTCCTCTTCTTTCCTCCTCTTCCTTCCTTCTTGCTTTCCTTCCTCCGGGCGCTGCGCGGCCTGGTTCTGTCAAGGCCGATTGTCTCGGGGCCGAAGAGCCCAGGCAGCGGGGGGCCTCCGGAGGGGAGCAGCCGAAGCAGCGGGGGCCGGGCAGCCCGAGAGGCCGAGGCTTGGCTGGGCCTGGCTTTGGCTTCCCGAGGCTTGGGCCTCTCGCTGCCCTGCTTGGCCTTGAAGGGCAGGGAAAGAATGGCAGGAGGACTTGGAGAGGGACATATGTGGGGATGATGGGGATGATGGGGATGATGGGCAAGGCGAGCCAGGGAAGAAGGGTCGCGGGTCCCATCCTTCCACTAGTTCTGCAAGCCAAACCAAAGGAAGCATTCCTCCCCTTGCTCTCAAAGGTCCTGGATTCACAAACTGACAGCCCCCTCCATTCATCATCATCATCATCATCATCATCATCATCATTTCAACCCTCTCTTGACCCAGCTTAGCTTGGTGGGGCTGCAAGAGACGCAAGCACAAAGGTGCCTTTTCCATTGTGGGCCTGGGGTCCTCTGGGTTGCGTGCCAACTAGAGTTGACCCATGCCAGGCCATGCCCAAGGCCAAGGCAACAGGTAGCCCAGGACTGCAATGGGGCTACTTTAGGTAGAACTGTCAACAGAATTCAGGCCTCTATGTGTGTGTATCTGTGTGTCTGTGCATAATTAATAATAATAATAATAATAATAATAATAATAATAATAATAAATACGTCAGGTTCGAGGCGGATGACAATAAAGATAAAAATGCAACAATATCACAATCTAAAATGGAACCATTCTTCCTCCCCAGCAACACAACAATCTGAATTCCCTTATAACAAGAACAATTATATGTGTGTTTGTATGTGTGTCTATATATGTCTATATACATACATACAGTACATACATTGCATCTCTCTACCGCTTATAGGCTTTATTTTATTGAAGGTGTTACTATAAAAATATACTCTCTCTCTCTCTCTCTCTCTGTGTGTATTTATATATATATATATTAGAGAGAGAGTATATTTTTATAGTAACACCTTCAATAAAATAAAGCCTATACGCGGTAGAGTAAGGCAGTGAGATATAGGGGATGTGTGTGTTCGTGTATGAGTGTCTTGGTGCATATATGTATATGCACACACCCCATATTTAATCCCAGGTTCCCACTGTCCATGGGCTTTCTCCCCACTTTGTTTTACCAAAGGTTGTAATATTTATGTACAGATATACGCACCTCGTATTTCTCTCCTCTCCGTGGCCTTGATTCTATCGAAAGCTTTAATATAATATAATATATATAAAAGACACACACACACACACATATGTATGTGTGTATATAGGTATTTGTGTGGGCATACACACACATGGATACATACATATGGCTTTTACATATATATTATGTTATATGTTCTATATAATGCTTCCCATTTCTGTCCTGTGTAGATAGGTGTATATACTGGACATACAATACACACACACACACACACACATATATATGATTCATATATATTCGTATATGGTTTATATATATATAAAATACCTCCCATTTCTGTTCTGTCCGTGGCTGTATAGATATATATATATGGCTTATATATTGTATTGTATTGTATTATATTGTATTGTATTATATTATGCTTCCATACATATATATGGCTTATATATTGTATTGTATTATATTATATTATATTATATTATATTATATTATATTATGCTTGCATACATGTATATGGCTTACAGTATATATTATATTATATTATATTAATTATATTATATTATATCTTGCCTGTATACACGCATATGGCTTATATATATTATATTATATTATATTATATTCTGCCTCCCATTTCGGTCCTCTCTTTTCCAGAAGGCTCCAGTTTTTCCAAACTCTTCCTTTTACAGAGAGAGTTTCAGTCCAGTTGTCTTGACTAAGGACCAAGCTCCCCTCCATTTTATACTCAATATTCCAATATTCAATGCACTTTGTGGCTCTAACGCAAACCAAGAAATGCAATCCCTCCTCGATCCCTTCTGTATCCTCTTCTGAAACAGTTTCACTGTCCGTTTCGCTTCGCTTGGGTCCTTACCTCCGCAGTGCTTTGCAAAGTGCAAAGTCTCCCTTCCTCAGACTTTTTGCAAGCTTAGATACTCGCCTTTTGCTCCATGTTTTTACCAAAAGGAGTAAATGTTTTGCTTACTCTTTCATTGCCGAAAAATAAACACGAAAAATTCATCCACTGCGCCAATGATATTTTCATTTTCCCCGATATTTTCTGATATTTCTCGGGAAAGAAATTGTAGGGTTCCCCCCCCCCCCCATTCCTCCTCCTCCTCCTTTTAAAAACAGATTTGCACCTCGGTGTATCTGCAGAGTAACTCTGATGGACTTTATCGGGCTTGGCTTCCAGGATTGCAAATGTAAGAGCGTGCCTGCCTTTGCACTGAACGGGATTTTAAGTCTCAAACTTAAAAGGTTTTCAATTTAGTAGCTGCTTTCTCCTACGGTGCACCTCGGGAGTAAAAGCCTCGGCCCGATGTAGGCTTCCTTCCCCCCAACTTTCCACTGCATTTTATTCCTTTCGGCTCGCCTTCAGTCCCCCAAAAGTCGTGCAAAGCCAAAGCCGCTTCAAAAATAAAACCCCGAAGTGCAATAATTTGTGTCTTGGAAATAGGACTCCCGCTTCTTACACTATTTCTACCCCCCAAAGAAAACCCAAGAAGAGATCCACACTCAAAACTCTTATTTTCTTTCCCCCCCACTTTAAAAAAATGGCACTTTGCAAAGCATTTCCTCCGGATCCATTTCGCCTTCTTTCCTCGGCCTTCGGTTTTTGCGATTTCGAGTCTGACAAGGGATTTCTTATTTTCAAACTAGGAAAATAGTAG
>NC_056531.1:2064788-2067364 GCF_019175285.1 Sceloporus undulatus | reverse complement strand
TAATAATAATAATAATAATAATAATAATAATAATAATAATAATAATAATAATATCTGTATGGATCATCATTTAGTTTCAGACGGCGGGGGTCGAGTAAATAAGGCCGAGGAGGAAACGTTTAGGAACTGGTCTCAGATTTATATGGATTATATTATGTTATATTATATTATATTACATATATGTGCACAGACACCATATATAATCCCTTATTTTGTGCTGCGGCTTTTTCCCTACTTTGTGTGTGTATATGTATACTCACACTCACACACATATGTGCACACACCGTATATAATCCCCCTTTCCTACTGTACATGGGCTTTTTTCTACTCTATGCATGTATATGCATATATACATGGTCACACATACCATATATAATCCCTTTTTTACTGTGCGTGGGTGTGTGTATATATGTGTGTGTGTGTATGTGTATAGAGTAGGGGAAAAAAGGAATGGTGTGCGCGCATATATATGCGTGCGCGCACACCATTCCTTTTTTCCCTACTCTGTGTATGTGTATATACGTATGTGTGTGTGAGTAAACATGTGTGTGTGCGTGCGCGCGCGCGCACACACACACCATATAAAATTCCTTTCCCCCCCCTTGTGCCTGGGCTTTTTTCCTCCTGTGTGTGAGTGTGTATGCACACACACCATATGTAATGCCTCTTTTCTACTGTATGTGTGTAATGTATGTGTGTGTGCGTGTGTGCATGTGTGTTTGTATGTATTTATATATAGGCTCCTTCCAATGGAAGCCCATACCTCTGAATCCTTCAATGGGGGGGTTAATTCCCTTTCTCCTTCTCTTTGTTGACTTGGAGCCTGTGTCCCTGGGTACAGAACGCAACAAATGCACACACCGGTCTCTTTCACACACACTCACACCCCCTCCGTCTCTCTCTCTCTCTCTCTCTCTCTCTCTCATCCATTCTCAATACATCTTTGACAGCCATTCCTTGGGCCAAAACCAGACACACACAGGCACACACTCTGTGTGTGTGTGTGTCACACCCCCATTGCCCCTCCATAGAGCTGCGGAAGCGCTACCAAACCGGCTTCTTTTTCCAGTGTGGACACAGCCTTAGAGAATACTGAGCTGGGGGTTAGCAAGGGACCCCTATTTTCGGGGGGTAGGGGACCCGATCCTTGCCTTGGGAAACCCAGCTTGGCTCCTCTCTCTCTCTCTCTCTCTCTCTCTGGCAGACTGGAAGATGGCCGACGCCGAAGAAGGCTTCGGACTGCCCGGGACCCCCGTCGAAGCCGAGGCCAAAGAGCTGGGCGGCGAAGGCAAGGCCGAGGCCCAGCTCGGAGGGGCCAGCACCAAGCAGCCCTCCTCCCCGCAGGCCGCCTTCACCCAGCAGGCAAGTCGGATCGGGGCCCCTGGGCCGGGAAAGCCAGCCACCCGGTGCCCAGCCCTCTCTCTCTGCCTAGCAGAGGGAATATTAATAATAATAATACAGTATAGCCACCTTGCTACCAAGGGCGGTGGATGCTGGCTCCAGATAGAAGGGAATCCACGACTTCCAGAGGAAGGGAAATGATAATGATGATCATGATGATGATAATCATGATTTTGATGATCATGATCATGATCTTGATGATGATGATGATCATGATCATGATCATGATCATGATATAGCCATCTTGCTCCCATGGATCCTGGCTCCAGGTGGGACTTATTTGGTGGTCCACAGAGAAAGGGAAATGATAACAGTGATGATAACAGTAATAATAATGACGATGACTATGATAATGATATTGATATAGACATCTTGCTACGAAGGGGAGTGGATCCTGGCTCCAGGGAGGAGGGAGTCTACGGCTTCCCTTTGTTAGTCCACAGATGGTGATGATAAAAATAGTAATAATAATAATAATAATAATAATAATAATAATAATAATAACCATATTGCTGTGCCGGGCAGAGGAGTCCACAACTTCACTTGTAGGTGAAGGGAAAAAAGGTATTATTATTGTTGAGTGATGGTATATAATAATAATAATACTAATAATAATAATAATAATAATAATAATAGCCATCACTCAATGGAAAGAGGGAAATGGTTCCGGGAAGAGAATCATTTATTTTTTTAGTAATGCAAGGGAGATCTGGGCCATTGCTTTACCCAGAATCCCCTCGCATGGGGCCAGAGCAGTTAAAGCGGGCTCAACACCGGATGATCGCTATAGTGTGGCGCAGTTTCGGAAGTCGATCCCGGAGAGTTCAAGGCGCCTTTGTAAGGAATAATTCTTATTATTATTATTATTCTTATTCTTATTTATTATTCTCAAATTGGAAAATTTGCAATAAATAAATAAATAAATAAATGTCCATTTGGTTGCCCAAAAACGCCTTCCTTGAAACCTTCCTCCGAATCCGCTTTCCTAGGCTGCGTCCGCACTGCGGCATTAACCTACTTTGACATCGCTTTCACTGCCAGGGATCCCTGCGGAGGGAGAGTTTTTAGCCTTCTCTGTCAGACGCAGGGTTCGATCCCGGCTCAGCAATAATAATAATAATAATAATAATAATAATAATAATAATAATAATAATAATAATAATAGTTTTTTTTAA
>NC_056531.1:2062585-2064763 GCF_019175285.1 Sceloporus undulatus | reverse complement strand
CATGCTCATGATTCATGTATCATGATATGCGCATCTTGCTCCCATGGATCCTGGCCTCCAGGTCGGGGATCTTATTGTGTGGTCCAAGAAGAAAGGGAAATGATAACAGTGATGCATAACAGATTAATAATATATGTACGAGTGACTTGATGAATGATATTGATATAGCACATCTTGGCTACGAAGGGTAGTGGATGCACTGGCTCCAGGGAGGATAGTGAGTTCTACGGCTTCCCTTTGTTATAGTCCCACAGATTGGTGCTGATGATAAACAATAGTCATATAATAAGTAATAATAATAATACTAAGAATAAGTCATAACATAATAGTAACCATATTGCCTGTGGCAGAGGCAGAGGCAGTCCCACAAACTCACTTGTAAGGATGAAGGAAAAAAGGTTATATTTATGTTTTGAGTGATGTGTTATACTAATAATAATAATAATACATCCTAATACTATAATAATAATAATAATAGATAGCCCATCACTCAATGGAAAGAAGGGAAATGGGATTCCGGGGAAGAGAATCATTTATTTTTTTAGTAAGGCAAGGGAGATCTGGGCCATTGCGTTTACCCAGGAATCCCCTCGCATGGGGCCAGGCATCGTTAAAGCGGGGCTCAAAGCCGGATGATCGCTCTATAAGTGTGGGCTGGCAGGTTTTCGGGGAAGTCGATCTACCCGGAGAGTCAAGGCGCCTATTTGATAAGGAAATAATTTATTATTATTATTCATTATTATATGATTATTATGTATTATTATTATTTAAATTCTCAACTATGGAGAAATTTGGCAATAAATAAATAAATAAATAAATGTCCATTTGGTTGCCCAAAAACGCCTTCCTTGAAACCTTCCTCCGAATCCGCTTTCTTAGGCTTCGCGGTCCGCACTGCGGGCGCCATTAACCTACTTTGACATCGCTTTTCAATTCTTCATGCCAGGGATCCATGCGTCGGCGGAGAGTTTGTTTAGCTTCTCGCTGTCAGACGCAGGGTTCGATCGTGGGGCCGGCTTCAGTCAATGGAATAATGAATAATGAATAATAATAATAGATAATACATAATAATAATAATAATACAATAATAATAATAGTTTGTTTTTAAAAATTAAAAAAAAACCGCCGCAAAAGCAACCTCAATAAAATAAAATAAAATATGTGGGGAAATAAGAAAGAGCTATTCTGTAGAAAATGCCATTTCTGAACTTTAGAAAGTGCCATTTCTGACTGTAGAAAATGCATTTTCTGAACAGGAGAAAATGCAATTTCTGAACTGTAAAAAGTGCAATTTTGAACCTTAGAAAATGAAAATTCTGAACTGTAGAAAGTGCCATTTCGGTCCCCATCCGCACTGCAGAAACCCTCCAGTTTGAACCCTCCGCAAGTCACACTGCAATCCCCAGATTTCCACAGTGCTGAGCCCTGGCAGCGAAAGCGATGTCAAAGCGGATTATTTCTGCTGTGCGGATGCAGGTCTCTATAGCTTGGCTTTCTTCTGTTTCTCTGACCATTGCATTCTGGCTTTTTCCATTCCCTTTTCTTTCTGCTTCTTTCCAGGGCATGGAAGGCATCAAAGTTTTTTCTGCACGAGAGAGAACTGTGGATGAAATTTCACGAAGTCGGGACCGAAATGATCATCACCAAAGCTGGAAGGTAAGGGCCAAATCCATATTATTATTATTATTATTATTATTATTATTATTATTATTATTATTATTATTATTATTATTATTCCATATGGGGAGCCTTTGGTCCCAAACCCTCTGCAGAAATCATCCTTACTTTTCTTTTAAAGAGTTTTAAGTTTTAAATTTGAATCATGTAATGCTTTTAATTGTTGGAATTGTTGGAATTGTATTTTGCGTGTTTTATAGTGTTTCAGCTTGGACTGTTTTCATTTTGTAAGCCGCCTTGAGTCCCCGTACTGGGAGGAAGGCGGAATATTAATATTAATATTATTAATAATCATAATTAATGATCCAGTTCCAGACCTGCCCTGGCTGAGGATCCTGGAGTCTGTAGTTTCTTGTCTCATAGAGAAGAGGCTAAATATCTCACAAACACTACAAATCCCCCCAGAAATATTCCCTGTAGGTGTCCATTCCAATTATTATTATTATTATTATTATTACAGTATTACTTAAATGATAGTGATGATTTTAAAAATAAAAAGGT
>NC_056531.1:2052459-2062485 GCF_019175285.1 Sceloporus undulatus | reverse complement strand
TACTTAAATGATAGTGATGATTTTAAAAATAAAAAGGTAACCTTTCCCAGCTTTGGCAAGCTGTAATAATAATAATAATAATAATATAGCTTTAATTATTATTATTATTATTATTATTATTATTATCCTCATTATCATTATTAAAATAATATTGATGATATTAAAATAAAAAGGTAACCTTTCCCAGCTCTGACAATCAATAATAATAATAATATAGCCTTAATTATCATCATCATCATCATCATCATCATCATCATCATCATCATCATCATCATCATCAAAATAATAGTGATGATATTAAAAAATAAAAAGGTAACCTTTCCCAGTTCTGACAAGCTATGATGATGATGATGATGATGATGATGATGATGATGATGATGCAGCCTTAATTGCTCAGGTTTTCCTCCAGGCTGTCAGTTTTCTTCTGATTTGGAAAGCAGGGCCTGTATAGTGAAGGATAGTGAAGTTTTCTCCTATATCGTATAGTGAAATTTATTACTATATAGTAATATAGTATACTATATAGTAGAGTGAAATTAAATCTGACTGATAGGTTTCTGCAGAGATCCATCCCACTGAGTTCATCGGCAAGGAATGCTGCAAAATGGTGCACAAGATTTGCAACAGCCCTCCATGAAACCATATGGGGAAAAAAGGGGCCTTGAAAATGTGCACCTCAATAAAAGAATAATAATAATAATGGATTGGATCCAGACTTTTCCGGAGTGTAGGCCGAGGGAAACCATCCCTCCAGTATTGTCGGTTCCCATGGGTTTCGCCACGTCCCTTCTTGGACAAAGTCCTGGGCCCCCCGCCCAAGCGCCTGTTGTGTTTTTTTAAAAGCCTCTCTGGCCCCAGCCTTCTTTTTTTGCAAGAGTATTTTAAAAATGATTGATTATATATTATATATCTGGTGTTTTGTGTGTTTTGTGTGTGTGTATATATATACTATTAATATCCCTGTATGCCTTAATTTAATCACCGGCACCCCTTTTAATCACCCAAAGTTTAGGGTAAATTAATCCTTGCAAGCAGCCGCCAAACAGCGAGGCCTACTAATGATAGAGCCAACCTTTATTTGGCCTTTATCATTATTCGGCCTTCACTGTTTGCTCCGCTGCGCTTGCAAGATTATATTTACCCTCAATCTTTTTGGGTTCTATTAAACGGTTTGCCTCCTTTGATTAATTGCGGTTTGTGTGTGTGTGTGGTTTTGTGTTTGTGTGTATATATATATATATATATCTATATATATAATATATCCCTAAGCTGAATTCTGCCTTTGTCATCTTTGCGCATCCTTCGCAGCAGCTGAAAGTAATTAAAAGCAATAAAACACGGCCACATCACAAAATGTAATTTGAAAAAAGGCCCTTCGACGGAGAAGGCGAATACATCTGGGACATCTTGCTCCTCCTTTGGTTGTAGTTTTGTTGTTCGAAAAGTGTTGGGTGTTTCTGAAATGGCCTGTGTCCGATCATTCTGAATGTCGTCCTGGATTTAAGCAACTATATCGACCAGAGCCTAGACAAGTGAATTGCCTTGCACCGTTCCAAAATGGCGCCAAGTGTATCTGATGGAATTTAGTCCCAGGCTCGCATCTGATCTTGGAGGCTGAGTAGGGTCAAGCTTGGTTAGTCCTTGGATGAGAGGTGCTGCAGGCTCTGTTTCGGAGGAAGGCACTGGCCAAAGCACCTCTGAGGATTCCTCGCCTATAAGAAAACCCTATGAAGTTCATAGGGTGGCCATAAATCGGCAGCCAATGTGGAGTGTATCTGATGGATTGTGCCCATCGCTGTTATATGGTATGGGCACCTGGGAGGAAGAATAGAGTAGGCCTATAGGAAACTTGTCTTGTACTAAGACCATGGTCCCCTTATTGAAGTGCTGTCTATACTGTAGACAGCATCTCTTCGTGTTTTCAGAGAGGGATCCAAGCCAGCACTCCTTGGAGATTGAACACAGGACCTTCTGCATGCAAGGCAGGTGCACTGTCACTGAGTTATGGGGCTTATCCATATGAAATACTTAAAAAAATAGAATGAGGGAGTGCTTGAATTCATCTAAGCAACGTAAGGCACTGGATAGGAGAAGGGAGGAAGACCTGAAACACAAATTCAGCAACTGGAGTCCTCTGCTGGCCATTAGTAACTCCAAGCTATGGACATGGATTTGGGTACTTGGTAAGGAAGTAGAGATGATGGAAGCAGGATAGAGTAATAAGACAGGGTCTGCATCTGCACCCTAGTCACAAAGCTGTTTGACACTGCTTTAAACATCATGGCGCCATCCTATGGAATCCTGGGATTTATAATTTGTCGTGGTCCCAGGGCTCTCTGACAGAGAAGGCTAAAGATCTCACCAAATTGCAGATCCCAGAATTTCATAACGTTGAGCCGTGGCGGTTAAAGCAGTGTCAAACTGCATTGTTTCTGCAGTTCAGATGGCATCAGAGTTCTGTCTCTCTTTCCCCTGAAGCATCTTTCCTAGATCCTGTCCTTATATAGTAATAAATCAGTTACTAAACTATACATTGCCAAGCTTTTCTTAGGCAAGGAATACTCAGAGGACGTTCTGCTAGTTCCTTCCTCTGCGAACTATTTCCTATTGCTCCTGGCATTCCTTGGTGGTCTCCCATCCAAGTACTAACCAGGGTTGACCCTGCTTGGTGCCCAAGCTCAGACAGGATCTGGTGCCTTTAGGGTACTGTATTTTGGCTTCTCTGCACATTATTGGCTATAAATGTGATCTGAAGGGCATCTTTCTGTACTTTTCGGCCTGAAACCTATTGCTTAGTCCTAACTTGAGTAGGCCATCACATTAATGGTTGCTTAGCAAGTCAGCAGAGAAGTAAAAGGCATTAACTGAATGACTCGACTCTAGTTGGGACTAAACAGGATTCAGGCCAAAGTGATACAGCTTGCATAGAGATCTGACTGACTGGGAAGGCAGATGTTGGATGAGTTATGCGCTCTTTCTCTCTTTCCCACCCTCTGGAATCTTAAACATATTTAGTCTGCAGTAAGCCCTGATGGAGTTAGTAGGACAGACTTCCAAGTAAATGTTTAGTTTCAACCCTTTTTGAATTCCGGGCATGATCCATGAGGGTTGCATAGAAGAATCATAACTCTTAGCCCTAAACAGAGGCTGGAGAAATTAAGTTTTGGTCTGCGCTCCTCGGGATCCTGGGGGCCGTAGCTCTTAAAAGGAACCTTTCCCGGCTCCGACAAGAACTTCATCTCCGACGGAAACTGTTTCCTCCTTGCTTTTCGGTTTTGGCAGTGCCTCTTGCAAGAGAGTCAGTTCACGCTGGAATAAGGGCTTTGTTTTTATTCTTATTATTGATGATCGATGGGGATTGTCTGCTAATCTTTCCATCTTTTTCTCCTGTCCTCGGTAGGCGGATGTTCCCCAGCTACAAAGTGAAAGTCACAGGACTCAACCCCAAGACCAAGTACATTCTGCTGATGGATATTGTCCCTTCTGATGACCACAGATACAAGTTTGCAGACAATAAATGGTATGCTTTTGAAGGAGGGAGAGGGCCAGCAGGAGCATGATCCATTGAACGCTTTGGTCCCATGGGTTTCAGGAGGGCTCAAATTATTGTCAGGAGGGCATGTTCCATTCTTTGAATAATGGCCTCCAAAAGCACATAGGAACCACTGTGGTAGCGTGGCTAGAGTGCCTGAATCCTAGGTTCAAATCTGCCTAGCTGTGAAGCTCATTGGCTGACCATGGATCATCTGTACTGCAGAAATAATGCAAGTTGACACCACTTTAACTGCCATGGCTCAATGCTATGGGAATCTGGGGTTGGTAGTTTCATGAGAGCTTTAGCCTTTTCTGTCAGAGAGCTCTGGTGCCAAAACTACAAATCTCAGGATTGCATTGCATGGAGCCGCAGTGGTTAAAGTGGTGTCAAACTGCATTAGTTCTGCAGTGCGGATTAGGCCACAGTCTAGGTCATAGAGTGGTTAGGAGGTTAAAAGAGAACACACAAGATTAACTTGAAAGCGTCTTCCAGAGGAGAAAGGACATCTCCTGGACACTTTGTGGGTCCACCTGAAGTCTGGATCAGTCCCTTTTCATGGTCTGGAGCTTCTCAAACTCCTGGTTTTGAAACATTACCTTGATGTCTCTCATTGACCAACCTGTTCATAGAAGTTCATTTGGACCCTACTGGTAAATCTTCCCTAAAACAGACCCAACAAGTCTATAGGATTTATCTCAGGTTGACCGAATATCCAACAGTTGATTCTGTGGGTCTACTCTAGTTGGGATTGACCATTAGGATTCAGGCAACTGCCTGGTCTCATTCAATTGAGGGTCAAGGCTCAGAAGAAGAAGTGGTGGCTTCCATGTCAATGGGGTGGCAAATCTGCTCCGGCCTTTAGCCTGAACTTTAAAAAAGCAGCTGTTTCAGTGATGGAATTCAGGACCTTGGACAGCTTTTCTAAAACCTCCAATGGATCCATCCCCTGACTGGCATGGATGTGGCCTTCACATCTGCCTGAGCAGAAGCCGGCCTTGAGAAAGGGTTTGGAAAGAAGAATTCCACCCATCCCTGAGCAAAGCCAAGGATGCTCATTCATCTTTCAAGGTGGTGTGCGATTCTCTTTCCGTTGGACGTGGAAAGTTTGCTTCCTCCGCCAACATAAACAGTGAAGATTCACAGAGGAACGCGGTCCACTGGCCAAAGCAGGGAAGGAAGCATAACTAGGAAGCCCATGTCAGGAGACCTCCAGACGGATGCCAAGGCAAGGACATTGTGCAGCCTTGCCATCTTTTTCTCTGCAACAGATTTTCGGTAGTAAAAAGGGGGGGGAGTAGGAAAGTGGCAAAGGGATGATGTTTTTCATCGTCTGGATGCCTGTGTAACATTCCATGAATGAAACTGTATGACGAAAGCATTGTCTGGAAGCACCCCTGGAATTACAGCGCATGAACCATCAAATTCATTCAAGAGCTTCCCCAATTAAAATGGCGAAATGCACATTCCTAAAAAACCCTAGTGATCAAGGATGACTTCTGTTTTGAGTCCTGACTCAAATCAATTGCTGTCTCCATTTTAGGTCTCTAGGAGTTAAAGGTGCAGTCCATTGGAGTTGTTCTTGTAGGGCCTCTTGTAGGGACTTGCTATGCAGTCTCTGCTCAGAGAAGGATGTCCCATCTTAGCCTTCTAGAGGCCACATCTGCGTCTGCACTGCCAAAATAATCCAGGTTGACCTCACTATAACTGCCAGGCTTCAATACTATGGAGCTCTGGGGAATTGTAGTTTGTTGTGGCCCTAGAGCCCTCTGACAGAGAAGGCTACATGCCTCACACAACTACAGTCCCCAGACTTCCAGAAGCAATGAGCCAAGTGGGGTCAAACTGGATTATTTCTGCAGTGCAGATACAGCCCAAAGGAAAAGCTTTTCGCTTTTGCTTCCATGCAAATTGTCTAGCTGCAGAGACTACAAATATATAACATTTGCAGATGAAGGAAGGGAGAGAGAGGTCATATTTCCATGGCATGGACGCTCTGGTTGACATTAGCCATGATTTGTTGCTTTCTTTCGCCACAGATTAAACCACAGTTTGTGGACTGTTTCCCACTTGTTCCTTTTTCCTAGCTCCTGTTTCAGGATGGGCGGGTGGGGAAAATTAATCACAGTTCTGCATTCAAATGCCATGGTTTAAGTGATCCTCTCCAGATGTTTTGGACTTCATCTCCCAGAATTCCTGACAGTTGGCCAAGCTGGCTGGGGCTTCTGGGAGCCAAATACTTAAAGGACCAAAGCTTAGGAAACATGGTTAATCAAAGACAGAGCTCATAAGCCTCCAAGGAACCATGCCATCTAATGGTGCTTTGTGTCTGGCTGACAAACCATGATTTATAGGTTTTTGTGGGTTTTCCGGGCTATGAGGACATATTCTAGAAGAGTTTATTCCTGACATTTCGCCAGCATCTGTGGCTGGCATCTTCAGAGAATGCTGGCATGGAAGAGAATGGGATATATACATATGTATATACATTCTCTGAAGATGCCAGCCACAGATGCTGGTGAAATGTCAGGAATAAACTCTTCTAGAACATGGTCACAGAGCCCGAAAACCCCACAAAAACCTATAGATGCCAACCAGGAAAGCCTTTGACTTCACAAACCATGATTTGTTTGTGAGGCTGGATTTGGATACGATAGCAAATCAGAATTCACGGCTGGCTTCCTATTCTATGCAGTTATTCATAAGATTTTATAAACCCAAATAAAGAGACAGAAACCATGAAAATGTGATGTGTACGTAATCTATAATGGTAACATCCATGATCATTTCTGGACCACAACAACATTAGTGACTGCAAGAGAACTGAGAGAATGTGTAAAATGATTGAATGAACTGTATGCAGGGAGGATTGTCTTGAGCACGATGAGTTTGATGAAAACGATGAATTTAATTGCGGGCAAAGTTAGCCGTTCTTCTGTTCCTCCTTTCCTCCATGATGCATTGGCCTTTTCTGATTTTCTAATGGGCTTTGAAATGAGAAGATGGGGGAAAAACATGTTCTGTTGCTTTTGGGTAGGTCAGTGACTGGGAAAGCTGAACCTGCCATGCCTGGAAGATTATATGTCCATCCAGACTCGCCAGCTACTGGAGCTCATTGGATGCGGCAGCTGGTTTCCTTCCAAAAGCTCAAGCTGACAAACAATCATCTCGACCCATTTGGCCATGTGAGTACCGCGCGCTGATTCAATTTCGTCTTGGCTGGTACAGAGTGACATTGGAACTCCCTTCCAGAAAATGCCCCCCTTTCAGCCAATGCCTTACTGGGATCCATGCTGCATGCGGATTTCATCCCAGCCCTTCTGTGTCAGGGCCAGGCCTCAATCCTTTAACATCCAAAACATACAGCGGCGGCGCTGAGCATGTTCGGAGCACATTACGCTTACCACTGAGTAGCGACAGCCAGGCTCTGAACTCTTGTTAGGACTTAGAAAGAAGAAGTCAGAGGGGATTGAGAGTTCCTGCATGGCAGGGGGTTGGACTGGATGGCCCTTGTGGTCTCTTCCAACTCTATGATTCTATGATTTGGGGCAAGGATTTATAGGCACACGTCCCTCCTCTCAGTGCTTTGGAAAGTAAATCAAGGGCTGCATCTACACTGCAGAATAACCGCAGCTTGACACTGCTTTAACTGGCATGGCTCCCTGCCAAGAAATTCTGGGATTTGTAGTTTGTCGGAGAGCTCTGGCGCCACAATAAACGGCAAATCCCAGTGCTAGGAATCTGGGGACTGAAGGAAAATTTCACTGGAGGGGCACACTTCTTATTTAGGGGCAATGCCATCACCCCGTCCACCATAGCCACACATCTGAGTTACCATAAGATCTCAGAATGGCCAATAAAGGTGCACAAACATCTGGTTCATGGCACAAGATCAATCTTCCCATTTTACAGCCGAAGGACTATTGGGGCCAAAAAAAAAAAAAAAAAAAATTATGCATGGCTAGGATAAAGTCAACCGCTGGGATTGTTGTTTACTTCCAGTCCTACTTGCTGTTAAAGTGTTTGTGGTCAGATATGGTGTTTGTGGTCTCCTGAAAACCACCCAGAGATTTATACTGAATATACATCATATGTGGGAGAAGTGATAGCTTTCCCTTCTGGCGTCGCCTGCTGTCAGATTTGTCTTTGCCTGCCTTCAGCTTCAGCCCACACTTGACTTTTCTCTTTCAGTTAATGCAGCAATGTCCAAACTCTGGTCCTCCAGGTGGTTTGGCTTCAGCTCCCACAGCCTCCGACCATCTTACTAAGTGGTCTGGGATGCTGGGAGCTGAGTCCAAAACCTGGAAGGCCAGACATGGCTGAGTTAATGGTACTTCATACCAAAAAAAGTCCCCTTGCTTCCAGACTTGTTAAATGGATTAACGGGAGAGCAAAATGAGTTTATGGCTGAGTTGTTTTGAAATCCTACAAATTCGTCTGTCCCTGGTATGACAAGAGAAGGACTGGGAGGAATAGCTAGGAAGATTTTTTTAAACTACTGTATTTTATTGCAACTAAACATTACACTGAATAATTGTGTTCTGGTCAAAGCCGTTGGGCATATTTGGGTCACTGTTTGCAAAAGGGAAGCATGGATATACCGGATCCTAACAAGGTATAATAGCTATGAAAACTGACACGAGGCAGGCTGTATTATTTATCGACTGTCAAGGTGATAAAATCACTGCTTAGGGAGAATGTGTAAAATGATTATTTTATACGTGAACTTTCTTCCGGTGTCCCTCTGCTTTTGCAACAACAAGGCGGCCTCCTCTGCATTCTTGTTATTCCACAATGTTCTGGGTAGCGTCTTTTCTCGGTGCGGAGAAGAAATCTCATATGGCTTGGGACCGAAATCAGCATGAAGGGATGGGGCTGGAAATAGAGCATGTCTATGGTTTGAAATAAAGGAAACGATGGGTGGATTAAGGCAATTCAGAGTCTATAATGATTCACTGAAGCTTAGTCTTGAATGATCTCCAGAGTGTGGAAAACTCCCCTTTGGACTGCAGCTCACACAATTCCCATTCATGGGATTTGGGGAGCTATAATCCCAAACTAAAGGATTTCTAAACTCGGTTAGCTCCACCAATGCATATCCTAATCCCATCTGGGAACACTTGAGTTATATATTCCAGGGAGATTGGACTGGATTCCGCTTGCGGTCCCGTCCAACTCAGTGACTGAGTTCTGACTCATGTTGTGACAATGGTGCGAGATGGAAATTCTGGATGTGGACTTCTCCTTTGCCCACGCCTTTAGAGTGCAATGCGTCTTCCTTTGCTTCCTTCCAGATATACCCAGCTCACTCTCCCAGGTTCGGGAGGCCCCTTGCGCCTTCTGCCAACCAAGGCTTTGGCCTCCTGCCCTAAAGTCCTGCCCTGGTGGCGCCATTGTGGCCTACATGCCTTTGCTCCTTAGCTTGCAGTAAAACGAAACAGGGGCCGGTGGGCTGAAAGGTCCAGTGACTAGATCATTGATCACCAGGCTTCTTTGCACCAGCAGCTTTGATTCGGCCGAGGTTGACAGCTTAGCTTGAGGAAGGGGGAGTTAGGCCAAGAGGGTCCTGGAAAGTGACTCGAGTTGGTCTTAATTTGATGGAAGTGTGCGTTTGATGGGCGTTGGTGGCTGTCATACCCTGTCAACAGTTGGCTGTAATTGAGTTCTTGCTCTCTAAGTGGCGCTTGTGGCCACGTGGAAGGGAGACGTGAGATGGAAATGGAAGACAGCAGCACCTTGTAAACAGGACTGGTACAACGTGCTAAATGATCTAGTAACCTAGATTGAAGCGGAGCCCGGTACAGGTTACAATTTGAATTAATCTTGATGCTTGGCCGCGACGGACGGAAACACGGGCTTAGAAATGCCAGGATGGCAGGCCCGGGCTTCCTCTGAGCTTTCGCTCGCTCGGAAGGCGCCCAAGAACCCTTTGCTCCCCCCTCTCCCTCCATCTTTTATCTTCGCTCCGATGCCAGGATGGTGAACAAATCCTCATGAAAATATAATCGCCAGATGAAAAAACACACATACCCAATTTGCAGCAAGCTACAGATACAGCGATATCTTCAACCCTCAAGTGAATAAAAACATTTTGATCCAGTTCTTAGAAGGCAGAGGTGGGATTTGCCCAGCAAACATTGCCCCCAGTTTCCTTTGGGGACCCCAAATGGCAACTCATGCCCACAGAAGCGTCTGGATTGGAGCATTTGTCATTTTTGCAAACAATGGCTGAGAGACTTAAACTTAAAACCAGCCTGGATGATATAAAGGCCTTTGGGGCTACAGCAAATTGTGTTTATTTTTGGTGCCACTATGTGCCATCAAGCCATTTCTGACTTATAGCAACCCCAAGATGGTCCTATCACTGGGTTTTCTTGGCAAGGTTTGTTCAAAGAGGGTTTGCTGTTGCCGTCCTCTGAGACTGAGAAAGTATGACTTGCAACGTGAGGTTGCACTTGGCAATGCAAGGGACAAGGGCAGGCTATGAAATATAC
>NC_056531.1:2045089-2052359 GCF_019175285.1 Sceloporus undulatus | reverse complement strand
TTGATAGATGATAGATAGATAGATAGATAGATAGATAGATAGATAGATAGATAGATAGATAGATAGATGATAGACAGACATACACACACATATAATTTCCTTATTTTATAGACACACACACACGCATATATATATATATATATATATAGAGAGAGAGAGAGAGAGAGAGAGCTTAGGACCCCCATCTAGAGCTCCTGCGTTGACCCATTCCCACGTGGGAGGCGTGACACGTGTCTGGAGGGGGGTTCTCAGCGGTGACGGGAGGACATGCGTGTCAAGCAGCCTCTCCACTGCTTTGAAGGGGAGAGAAGCGGATCACAGGAAGTGAATATAATATATAATATGTAATATGTAATACAATAGATATATAAAAAGATATACAAAAGAATGTTAATGTTTCCATGTCTTCTTTATAGTGTGTGGTGTTGTTGTTATTGTTGTTGTTGTTGTTTTGTCCCCTCCTCTCAAAGGAGGTTCTATTGAGACCCTAAACAAAGTCAGGATACCTTTGTGTAAGAGAGAAAGAGAAGGCAGGCAAGGAGAGAAATGATAATGATAATAATAATAATAATAATAATAATAATAAGCATAATAAGTATAACAATGATGAGAATAATGATGATGATCATGTAATCATGATGAAAACAATAATAATGATAGTAATAATAACGATGATGATGATAACGATATTAATAAGGATAAGGATAATAATGATACTAATAATGATGATGATGGTGATAATGATAATGATAATAATGATGATAACAATAATAATGATAAGGATAATAATGATACTAATAATGATGATGATGGTAATATTAATGATGATGATGATGATGATGATGATAACAATAATAATAAGGATAATAATGATACTAATAATGATGATGATGGTGATAATGTTAATAATGATGATAACAATAATAATAAGGATAGGGATAATAATGATACTAATAATGATGATGATAGTAATAATAATGATGGTGATGGTGATGATCATGATGATCATGATCGATCAAATTTATATATAAATTAACATTAATTTAAGGTAACATCACATGGAGAGAGATCTTCTTCCGCCTTTCAGACTCACACATAAACATAGCATAGCAAACATAAAACTAAACACAACATATAGAGAGATGTTGTTGCACTTTTGAGACTAGGACATCCACGCAACATAGCAGACAACACAACGGAACAGAACACCACTGAACATCACTAAACAGAACCTTAACGAAACATCGCGAAACAAAATATCACTCAACAAAACAATCGCTTAACATGACTCAACCACACAACCCTCAACAAAACAACCACTCCACCTCACTCAAGGAAAGACCAGGGAGCATCCCTCCCCAAGCTCCTGCTGCCAACTTTTTTCTCGGACTGGATTACTTCTGCAATGTGTTTGGGACCATCTTCTTCAAGGGACTGCAAGATCTCTTTACATAGTCAACACAAACATAACTATAAAATCAAAATCGAATAAATCGATTTGGCTCTTTCTTTTGGCCCTCTTTCTCTCACCTTGAATAGATTGATAGATCGATAGTATTGGACTATTCAGCATTGGACTTTGGTTGCTCTTGCTGTGTGCCTCCAAGGGCACGTCTTCTTGGCCTTTCCCTGTGGGGCTGAGAGAGTGTGACTCGCCCAAGGCCACCCAATAGGCTTCCGCGGCCCAAGTGGGAATCCAACACTGATCTCCAGACTCCCAGTCCAACAACTGTCCAACTTGAGAAACCAAGCTTGGAAGGGGCCAGGAGGAACCCACCTTGGGTGAGTCACACTCTCTCAGCCCAAAGGAGGGCCCGCAACCACCACGAAACTCCTCTCCTCGCCCTCTCAACCAGCCAGAGAGCCCCTTTCGCTCTCCAGATTGGCTCGTTTCAAAAATTGGAGCCGTTATTAGCATTAATAATAGTAATAATAATCATTATTAATGCTAATAATCATCATGATTAGGGCTAATAATGATGACGATTCATGCTAATCGTGTCCATTTGGCCTGGGCTTGGTGTCCAATCCTGCCATCCAGGCCTGGGGAGGGGGGTGCGCTGGCGGAGGGGCCGGGAAGGCGTTCCTCCTCTCCGGCTCGAGGTAATTAATTACCGAACTCAGGGGGGAATAGGCCCGGTGCAGCCTGACAAATTCGACAGAGCTTAACTGATTGGAAACAGATGATTATCTTGTTTGTCTTTTCTCTGTTTCCTTGATCCCTCCGCCGTCTGCTCCGCCGACGGCTGCGCAGCCCCTGCTTCTCCTCCCAAAGAAAGCCCCACTCCCTTCCTGCTTTCCTTCCTTCCTTCCTTTTCTCCTCTTACCCCTGTCTCCCTCCCTATTCCTTCCTTCTTGCCTGCCTGCCTTCCTGCCTTCCTTCCTCTCTTTCTTCCTTTTCTCCCCTTACCTCTCTCTCTCTCTCTCTTCCTTCCTTCCTTCCTTCCTTCATTTTCTTCCCTTATCTCTGTCTCTTCCCCTATTCTCTCCTTCTCCCCTTCCTTCCTTCCTTCCTCTCTCTTTCTTTCCCTTCTTTCCTTCACCTCCCTCCCTCCCTCCTTCCCTCCCACCCTCCCTCTTCCTTCCTTCCTTCCTCTCTTCCTTCCTCTCTTCCTTCATCCCCTATTCTCTCCTTCTTTCTCTCCTTCCTTCCTTCCTTCCTTCCTTCCTCTCTTCCTTCCTCTCTTCCTTCATTTTCTTCCCCTATTCTCTCCTTCTTTCTCTCCTTCCTTCCTTCCTTCCTTCCTTCCTTCCTCTTCTCCCCTTACCTCTCTCTCCCCCTATTCATTCATTCATTCATTCATTCATTCATTCCGACCTCCCTCCCTCCCTCCCTCCCTTCCTTTTCTCCCCTTACCCCCTCCCTCCCTCCCTCCCTCCCCTTTCCTTCTCCCTTCCTTTCTTCCTCTCTACATTTCTTTTCTTCCCTTATCTCTTTCTCTTCCCCTATTCCCTCCTTCCTTCTCTCTCCCTCTCTCTCTCCTTCTCCTCGTCCTTCCTTTTTACTTCTTATATCTCCCTCCCATCCCTTGCTTGGCTGCTTCTCTCTCCTTCTCTCTCTCTCTGCCTCTATTTTTTTCCTTCCTTCCTTCCTTCCTTCGCCTTCTCCGCTTTCCCTTTCTTTTCTCTCTCATCCTTCACCCCCCTCCGATCCCTCTGTTCTTCTTTCCCTTTCTTTTCTCCTCCTCCGCAACGCCTCCTTCTTCCTCTTGTCCAAAGAGAAAGAGAAAATAAGGTCCTATGAGAATCTCAGGCCAGTTGGAAGCTCCTGGTTTATGTCCAAAAGGGACCTCTAAGGATTTGATTCTAATAATAATAATAATAATAATAATAATAATAATAATTTATTTGTATGCCGCCTTTTCCCAAAGGAATCAAGGCGGATCACAGCACCAAAAAAAGACACTACAACGTAGAATCACAACCCCATTTTAAATAGTCCCATACCCCAACTCTAAAAACTATAACCATGAAAATTAAACAACAGCACAAGAACCTTCGAGACCATATCCATTTCAGTGCTAAGTAAAATGAACTCAGGACGCTGCCCCTGCCCTATTAGCCAGAAGCCAGGTGTTGCAGAGTGTTCATGTGTTGAAAGAATGCTTACCATGAGCAATGAAAATTGGTCCACACTCAGAGACCAGGTGGGAAGAAGGCAGTGGCCAACCTTTTAGCAAGTGTGTCAGAGCACAACGTCCAGGATAGCATCGACCTTAGTATGCACATCTATAGCCCTCCTTCTCCCCCACTCCCATTAACTCCAGTGTACGAAGCTGGGAACAGCTTGTATTTCATAAGAAAGCTGCTTGTACATCGGATCAGACTATTTGTCCTACTGATTCATTATAATTGTCTACTCGACTGACAGTGGCTCTCCATGGTCTTCAGTAAGTACAGGAGAAGACAATGGGATTCATTCTAGCTAACCATTACAGGGAACGCAACAGCACAGTCGGCCCATATGAAAACCATCCTATGCTGTAACAAGACTCACGTACCCGTAAGTACCAAAGGCCACAAACTCAGGGTACCTGTGTCATTATGGCACCCATGCCTCAGGTTGACCACCCATGGGACAGAGCAGAGCACGGCATCCATTACTCAAACTCCTCACACAGGGTGTGCATTTCCTAATGGGTTAGCAATACAGCTTGTGTGTGTCTTAGAAGGCTAAAGAGAATGACCCCCCTTCCCCAGATACCAAGACCACAAGCAATGCATGCACATGTTTTCTGCTGAACCCTGCAAGCCCAAAGGAACTTGCAAAGGCAGAGAAAGGGAGCCCCCTAATGAAAGGCAAACACTGTTCCTTTCATTAGCTTCCACTGAGACACAAGACCCATTTCCAATGAGCTGGATGCAAACGCCACAAAAGACAGCCCTTTCAGTGAGGACAGCTGGCAGCCAAAGCAGAAGTTAATACTCTACCACCCCAACTTTGTGAAATCTTGAAGCGAAGATCCAACTTCTTAAAGCATATTCTTTTTGCAAGGACAAGACTTAAAAAAAAAACAATCAGTTCACACAGTATATGTTTAGGATCAATTCAGAGGGCAAAAAGAGCAAAAACCTTAAGCAAACGAAGCTTCCACGCACCACACCAGCAAGAAGAACACCTGTATCTTTGGTGGGAAGAAGTTTGAGGCAACATTGGACTACTTATTTTTTTTAAAGCCGATAAGCACGAGAGCATACAAAGTATGGTTATGCCCATACTTCTGTTAAAAACGGAAACACACATTAGCAAGAATCAATGGTTTTCAAAAACTGAACTGAAGTTGACTCCCTGTAACCCACCTCTTTCACAGTCAAATATGACTACTGTGTATGGGCAGAGTGTTAGGAAATGTTCTCAATAATAAATTCATTCTACCTCAATGTGTGAAATTGGGGTTGGGGACGATGCACCTTATTGGATCCATCTTCAAGAGAAACTCCACAGAAAGCTGGCATTCATTTCCCAGAGCTATTACCCTTTCAGTGCGATGGACTATGAAGTGGCTATAGACTGATAGATCTGATCCTCACATCTCTGTCTCTGAAAGGATATTCCAATGTCCAATGGTGGTAACCATAGAGACATGGTCAAAAAAGTAACTAGGCATATTGTGCTTCAGGAATGTCCAGTAAAGTAGGTAAGAACAGGTCACAGTTGGAGTTCATTACCAGCTGAGATTCTGAACTCAAAGAATGACTCAGGATATAGGCAAGAGTGCTACTGAATTTTAAGCAACTGAATACCCCAGTCTTCTGTATTGAAAAGGCCTGATTTCCTAACCTTGTTAAGATCACATGGATTTTTTATAATGTATTTTTTTTTGCTGTAGCCTTCAGAAAGTTTGCTTTGTCACACTGGGAAGCCTCTTTCAAAAACCGATCCTTCACCAATGGGACATTTCTGCCCTGCCTTCTCTCTTTGAAGGCTCTTTTTAAAGCCTTTTGTCTGAATATGTTCCAAAATGGCAATTGCTATAGTTGCCTCTCTTCTCAAAATGACTTAGCTGTGCTGTGTTGCAGACGAAGGAGCCTACATGAGTGCTCTAAAAAACTACCGTTAGTTGGGTCCTGTCATGGAACCAAGTGGCCATCAGAATCGTTAAAGCCTTTCTCCCTGGAAAATGATGATTTGAAGGTATTTGGGCAAATGGATCTCTTCCATGCTTCTTGAACACCATCCATTTCAGGAAGGGGTTATGTACTGTGGCTACTTTCTCACTTTTACAAGTGAGTTCCCATCTTGACTTGCTCAGGCATATTTCCATATTCCAAAGGACAAAGCACAGTATCACACTTATTTGGACTTACCTTATCACAAACGTTTGTCTCTTAAGGCATGTTTTCAACAAATCACAATATATAGATCAAGGAAAGCAAGAATACTGTCAAGCTAAGCCATCTGTAGACCACAGCAGCAACCATGACATATTTCAATGGGACACAGAACATGAGGCAACATGCACATTTTGAGGGCGCAGCTCCTTATTCTCAGCCTTAGACTTCTACAGCTTACCGTCAAGCTTGAATTTCCTCTTCTGCTTCAGCAGTGTCTCTTCTAGCTCCGTTTTAGCTTCCCGCAGATGACTTTCCCAAGGCTGCGGCGGGCAGCTTGCAACCCGACTCTGAGTTTCATCTCCTGGAGTGTGAGCTGCAATTCTGTGCGCTGTCGCTCAGTCCAGTTTTTGTTCTTCGTGTTCAAGGCTTACCTGAAAAGTTATTAAAACCATGACTTAGCATGATGTAACAAACACGGCACCGCTTCCTTGAAGAACAACTTGAAATTATCACGATGCTATATAAGCCTTCTTAAGCAGGCTATTGGAGTCTCTTTCTCTCTCTTGTATTTTTTGCTTGGGCCGTAGTCAACAAGTACAAAGAACCAATCATTTTCAGAATCTAAAACAATTGTATTTGGCTAGAGAAACGTTCACGCACTTATCTTCCTCAAATGATTAAAACCCTATTAAATATATTTTATGCAAATTGACTGGGGGAACAAAGTTTTCAAGACTGTCACCCACATGTAGTTTTTTACGTCTTTGCTCCGAAGGGAATGAGAATAAAACATTGGAATTAGTACATGTGAAAAAGGCGAAAAAGCACTTTACAATGTATGTACTCTTCGAATCCTAATTTACAGTTTTAGAGTGTTTATTATCATTCATTGACATGTAACCCAAATAAAATTCAAATGTTACAACACTTGCGAAGCTAATATTTAGCAGGGCCATTACAAGCTTTGGAAAAAGTCACCTTTGGATACAACTCCATTAACACCCCCAGCAAGGCTCAGGTTAAATGCTAATTTAGTCCCTACATGCAACAATGATTTAAAGCAAAGCTATTTACCTCTCGCAACCTAGTCTCCAGTTCCAACAGCCGAGAGTCTTATCAGTGTGGTCTGGTGACTGTATTTCTCCCAACTGTTCTCCAGTTGTTGTTGGTGTGGCTTCTAACTTTACAGCTTGCGTTTCCAGATAAAATTTCTTGCTGCTGAGCTCAGAAAATTCATTTCTTCTTGGGGCTTTCCTGAAAAGTTGGGGTGGGTGGAAATGTATTCGAGTTCAAAAGCCTGTTTCTTCATTGAGGAGCATGGAATAGGCTTTCTTATTGCCAACAGGCTGCTTGAGCACCAGCTAGATCCATCCAACTTTCTTAAATGCTCTTCATTGGAAATTATTTATGTGGGGCAAAAAATTACAAAATAGCACATTTGTCACAGGCTGCTGGAAGAGAGGCAACATTGTCATTCAGCGGAGTCTTTCCTTCT
>NC_056531.1:2036411-2045064 GCF_019175285.1 Sceloporus undulatus | reverse complement strand
GGTTCTTGTGCTCCTTTGAACAAGCTGCTGTTTCAGTCTGAATCATTCTATCGCTCTCTAGATTTGGGTATGAAATCCTGTGGAATATTGGGAGGGGTGGGTTCTTGTTTGACTTTTTTTCTGTTGATTGGTGGAAGAAAAAGTTCATTTTCTAGTCAATCACTTTGGCTGAACAGCTTTTTCGTTTTGGAGCATCTTGGGTATGAAGCATATGGTTGAAGAAAGACGAACTATCCAGTGGGCAATGAATGACCCACAAGCCCTCTACTGCAGTCTGAGACCAGTGGGAGAGGGCTTTAATGGCTGGAAGATGAGCTTTTGTCTTTTTCACACTTGGCTTTTAAACCAAAATGGTGCATGCCTTACTGCAGCTTCCTTAAAATGAAATGCTTTGTGCCTCTGAAATATGTGAGACTTCCTTTCTCTCTAATGACATTGTTAGCTGGTTTTGTCGCTTTTTGGAAAAAGTCAGGCTGGTAGGTAGGTTTGTGGTAGAAGTGTTTTAGGACGCTTGCCTAACTTCTCTTTGTAGGCTTTCTGACTAACTTTTGTGTGTGTGTGTGGAAGAGTTAATATATATGCCGGATTATTATTATTTTTTAAAGATCGCATGAAGTATTAGTTCAGATCTGAAAATAACTATGAAAGTTAAACAAAAGGCAAGAATACAACTTGGATGTGAAATGGCAACTACCTTCTGGAGGTCGCTTAAAAGGCACATATTTTCTATACAGTATATGGCTTTTGCCAACAAATAGTGCATACAACTCTGTGTTTAGCTCCATTAGCCGAGACCATGGATGCCTACAGATGCCTTAAGTCAATGCAACATCTGGGTTTTTTTTGTCCTAGTAGTGCTCATAGCCTGCAGCATCTGCCTTCTAAACTTGGCTTGCTGGTAGATTGTTCTGCAGTTCATTAAGAAACAGCTGTTGGATTCTAAATCTAATGTATGAAAAATTGATGATCAACTTCTTACCTCCTTTAGGCACATAGAGATGAAATCCAGCGTAAATTTGAAGCCCTTCGTAATAGCTGCACAGTGAGTATTAAATACAGATCATTGAATTATTTTGAAATCAAGGAGGAGGAAGGAAACAATCTAATGTTGCTCCTTGAAGACAAGGGGTCATGACACAGGCTTTTGCCTTCAAGGAGTTGGCAAGACCAAGACTGATTGGATTGCTTCTCTAGATCTCAGGTAAATCTCAGCTTAGAGGTTTTGACCTGATTTTAAAATTGACAATGTTCAAGTTTTTCTTTGGAAGAAGTCAATCTGAAAATCTCATTGCAGTGCAGCTAATAAGAATGGTGTAGCAGCTGCAACAAATGGCATGCACACAAAAAAAGAGACAAACCTTGCGACGTTTTTTCCCCTTCCAAGTGTAGAGTGGAAAGGCAATGGATGGCATCTAGCTCAATTTAAAACGCTCCTGATACGAAGTGTGGTTGTCAAAGCAGCTGTCGGTTGTGTTGGTGTCAAGCTTTTTTTATCGTTATATAGGAAAAAGGACAACTAGTCACATTTGTAGTGTGGCATGAAAGTGCATTTGCTACATATATCCAATATTGTCAGTTATGGAAAGAAAGCTGTACACTCCTGCTTTTCTTGGGTATGAAATCCTGTGGGATATTTGGAGAGGCAGGTTCCTGTTTATTGGCAGAAGAGAAAGATAAGGAATCTGGTAGCCTAAGTGGCCCCAAATGTCGTTGGCTGCCTAGGCCAAGTTCAACAACAGGATATGGGTGCAGTTTTAAAACTTCAGAACGCATTTATGTAAATGTAAGCAAGTTGTTAGGGCTTGTCAGGAATCAGAGTGGAACTTTGCTTTTGATACACACATTTTTACTGCACTTTACAGTCATCCCCCCACTGACCTTCCGTTCGCAGTCTTGAATTTCTGTGGATGGGAAACCAGGTGGGACAAAATGGTGCCCGTGCGCGGAAGCAGGCCACCATTACTTTCAATGGGGGCTTGAATATACAGTATGTGGTTTTCCATTTGCGGGGGGAGGGGGTCCAAAACAGATCCCCCATGAATTGGGATGGACAACTGCATACTTGGTTATCTGGTTAAGTTCAGCTCATAGTAAAGGGTATGCATGCGTGTTTCTCTAGGAGGTTTAAGCACAGGCTTCTAATAAAACCTTACCTGTTTTATTTGCTGTGCCTATACCTTTGGTGTGTTGATCCAGGAAACCTTGCTTTCAGTACCATTAGTGGTGGTTCTTGACTGAGGAGATAACATCTTGCAGTCACATTCCTAGCAGAAAAGCTAAGATTGAAAGCCAATTGGGGCTGGGTAAGGTTCATGATCCATAATGTATTGTGCATATCTAATAACCAGTGCATTAGGACTCCTAAACCCTGCTGATACCCCAGTCCTCAAGCAGTCTGTTGTGCAGCACTGATCCTCCAGAAGAAAGGTGTGTGTGTGTGTGTGTGTGTGTGATCCATTCTCCCTAAAAGAAGAGATCCATTTTGCATGTTATTCTCTTGGTCTACCTCTGGGTCAGCCAGTGGTGGCTGGCAGCTTCTGGGTCAGCACTGTGGTGGATCCACTCCTGGTTCTGAACAGCTTTCAAGAAGCTATCCAAAGTGCTAAACCAATTTTAAGAGTGGGTAACTCCTTGAAAGCTTGGTTAAACTGGGGCTGAATCTGCTATCCTGCTGCTACAGGAGCCACCAGCTGCTACTGCTCTATGCCATAGGGTTTACGTTAGTGGGAGGTTGGATGTCCAAGGCAGAGCTAGTGCTTTTCTGTTTCTATGCTTCAGGGTAGTGTGGTTGAAAAGTACTATGGGCTCTTAAACCTCTCACACTTTTTTGCTCAAGACAGGAGAAAAACATATAAATAAGGCCACACCTCAAGCTTTGGATTGTGAATAACTTGAGTTTTGTCCTTCAAATGTTTTTGAATAACTATTGTGATGTAGAGCTGAACCCTCACTTGACCAGAGTACATTGGTGTACCTTACAGTTTCTGTGGAAAATAAAGTATATTCTGCTGCTTGTAGGACTTCATCTGCATTAATGTGGCCACACCCATACATTTGCAAAAAGTACTAGTCCGGTCCCATGTGTACCCTTATTTTTTTCTGGAAGAAAAGAACAGTTGCCTTTTATGAGGTTTTGTTGCCTAGCCCTCTGTAAGTAAATTTTACTTGGAGCAGGTGAACAATCCTGCGATTTATAGGGCTCCTAAATATATTGTCCTTGCTTACATTGGGCTGTGAATAGTGTAAGAAGTGTCACGTCTTTTTTTGGTAGAGCTGTCTGACTTCTGTCCTCCATAAATTTAATCGGTAATGTTTAAGTGACCTGTTCCTGTTGGTCAGGCTGGAAGTACTGCTTCTTCCTCCTCCGGACTGATGTAAAAGTATAGGCAACATTGCACAATGCAATAAACATCCTTTGTTTTCTAAGTACAGTTGTGAGAACATTATTCTTTGGGATCTTTCTGAATGTGGTTCATCTTGAGAGATGGCTCCACTGAGGTGGTTACATCCCATACAGTGGGGTTTGTTTTCCCAGTCATATAAAGAATCATAAGGAGTCACCCAGATAATGGATCAGTTCAAGCAAGCCAAAGGAGATCAAACCTTTTGAGCAAAAGACCCTTACGCCAGTCATAAACTGCTTTCTGGACCGATCACCCCCCCCCTCCATTTCACAATTGCTTTGCCATGCTTCATTGTCAGAAGGTACAGAACATTTCTACCTCAGAGCTCCCTTGCTTGTGCACAGCAAGGTTTGTGGCTGTATGGTGCCTGGATGGTTGTATTAAAACAAGTGTTATACAATTAGTTTTCACTTCCCTTTTACCTTGGAAAGAAGTGATATCATGTTAAGGGTGTTTACTTCAAGTGACATATATTTGATTAATTTATAAGCTGTATTTGAACTACCTTTATGATCTTAACTCTGTGTGTAGCTAAAAGCAAAAGCTGATACAAAGGCTTAAGAGAAATCTAAAGTCAGTAAAAGCCAGCAGGAGCATTATAGCTAATAAAAGTGTTAAGAGACCAAAGCCCAGAATGAATTACAGTGCGCCCGTGTCATACGCGGCTTGAGCATACGTGTTCAAGCCGCGGGGCGCACGTGGGGCGGAAGGGGCGGCGCGCCCCATTCAATTGAATGGGCGCACGCGCCCGTTGCGCCCCATGCGCCGTCGTGCACGAGCCCCATTGTTTATAATGGGGCTTGAGCATAGGCGGAATTTGCCTTACGCAGCGGGATCCAGAACGGATCCCCGCATAAGGCGAGGGCCCACTGTAATAGGTTTATAATAGTTTTATATGAGCCGTTTAATATTTGTTGTGGCCTCCACGGGAGAAGGAATTTCTCATTTTTAACTGTGTATTATGATCGTTGGTAGCTCAATGTTGTATACTGCTTAGCTTTTTGTGGGTTTTTCGGGCTCTGTGGCCATGTTCTAGAAGGGTTTAATCCTGACGTTTCGCCAGCATCTTTGGCTGGCATCTACAGAGAATGATGGCATGGAAGAGAGTGGAACAGTATATATACCCCACTCTCTTTCATGCCAGCATTCTCTGAAGATGCCAAGCAGAGAATGCTGGCATGGAAGAGAGTGGGGTATATATACTGTTCCACTCTCTTCCATGCCATCATTCTCTGTAGATGCCAGCCAAAGATGCTGGCGAAACGTCAGGAGACTCAAAATATCTAAGGGAATGACCCAGTCAAACTAGCTATATCTCAGGTTTTAAGAAGGCAACCAGTGGGGTGTGAAGTCAAAGGCTTTATACCGCATCCATAGTTTTTTGTGGTTTTTCAGGGCCTGTGGCCAGGTTCTAGAAGGTTTATTCCTGACGTTTCACCAGCATCTGTGGCTAGCATCTTCAGAGAATGCTGGCATGGAAGAGAGTGGAAAGTATATATATACCCCACTCTCTTCCATGCCAGCATTATCTGAAGATGCCAGCGGCAGATGCAGGTGAAATGTCAGGGGTGTAAACATGGCCACAGAGACTGAAAAATGCACACACGCAAAAAAAAAAAACAACAACAGCCATGGGGTATATGGGATGAAATCCAGGGATGGGGGATCTATGGTCCTCCAGATGTGCCACACCACAACTCCCACATCTAGGACACTGGCAAGGCTGTTCAGGCTTATGGAACTGCAGTCCCAGAAACTCTGGAGAAACCCCCTTCGCGTAGTGACTATGCATAGTTTATTCTCAGCCACTTCTTGCACACTGTGAACAATACAGAGAGCAAGCTGCAAAAAGTAACCCTGGTGTATATTTCATAGCCTGCCCTTGTCCCTGCCTTGCCAAGTGCAACCTCACGTTGCAAGTCATACTCTCTAGTTCACGAGGACGGACACAGCAAACCCTTCTTGAACAAACCTTGCCAGAAAACCCAGTGATGGATCATCTTGGGGTTGCTATAGTCAGAATGCTTGATGGCACATGGTGGGCCCAAAAATAAACACAAGTTGCTGTAGCCCCCAAAGGCCTTTATATATCCAGGTGGTTTTAATTTATAGTCTCTCAGCCATTGTTTGCAAAAATGACAATGCTCCAATCCAGACGCTCTGGGCATGAGTTGCCATTTGGGGTCCCCAAGGAACTGGAGCAATGTTTGCTGGGCAAATCCCACTCTGCCTTCTAAGAATGGATCAAAATGTTTTTATTCACTTGAGGGTTGAAGATATCGCTGTATCTGTAGCTTGCTGCAAATTGGGTATGTGTGTTTTTTCATCTGGGATTATATTTTTATGAGGATTTGTTCACCATCCTGGATCGGAGCGAAGATAAAAGATGGAGGGAGAGGGGGGAGCAAAGGGCTCTTGGGCGCCTTCGAGCGAGGCGAAAGTCAGAGGAAGCCTGGGCTGCCATCCTGGCATTCTAAGCCCGTGTTTCCGTCCGTCGCTTCACGCATCAAGATTAATTCAAATTGTAACCTGTACCGGGCTCCGCTTCAATCTAGGTTACTAGATCATTTAGCACGTTGTACCCGTCCTGTTTACAAGGCGCTGCTGTCTTCCATTTCCATCTCACGTCTCCCTCCACGTGCCACAAGCGCCACTTAGAGAGCAAGCATCAATTAAGCAATTTTGACCGGGTGCAAGCCACCAACAGCCCATTCACCAACGCACACTCCATCAAATTAAGACCAATCGAGTCACTTTCCAGGACCCTCTTGGCCTAACTCCCCCTTCTCAAGCTAAGCTTGTCAACCTCGGCCGAATCAAAGCTGCTGGTGCAAAGAAGCCTGGTGATCAATGATCTAGTCACTGGACCTTCAGCCCGCCGGGCCCCTGTTTCGTTTTACTGCAAGCTAAGGAGCAAAGGCATGTAGGCCACACTGGCGGCCACCCGGGCAGGACTTTAGGGCAGGAGGCCAAGCCTTGGTTGGCAGAAGGCGCAGGGCCTCCAAACCTGGGAGAGTGAGTGGGTATATCTGGAAGGAAGCAAGGAAGACGCATTGCACTCCAAAGGCGTGGCAAGGAGAAGTCCCATCACAATTTCCATTCGCCACATTGTCACAACATGAGTCAGAACTCAGTCACTGGTTGAAGGACCGCAGCGGAATCCAGTCCAAACCTCCCTGGAATATATAACTCACGCGTTCCCAGATTGGGATTAGGATTGCATTGGTGGAGTAACCGAGTTTAGAAATCCGTTGTTTGGGATTATAGCTCCCCAAATCCCATGAATGGGAATTGGTGTGGCTGCAGTCCAAGGGGAGTTTTCCACACTCTGGAGATCATCAAGACTAAGCTTCAGTGAATCATTATAGCTCTGAATGCCTTAATCCACCCATCGTTTCCTTATTTCAAACCCTAGACATGCTCTCTTCCAGCCCCATCCCTTCCTGCTGATTTCGGTCCCAAGCCATAGAGTTTCTTATCCGACACGAGAAAAGACGCTACCAGAACGTTGTGGAATAACAAGAATGCAGAGGAGGCCGCCTTGTGTTGCAAAAGCAGAGGGACCACGGAAGAAAGTTCACGTATAAAATACAATTTTCCACATTCTTCCCTAAGCAGTGATTTTATCACCTTGACAGTCGATAAATAATCCACCGCCTCGCGCGTCAGTTTTTAAGCTATTATACCTTGTTAGGATCCTGATATCCATGCTCTCCCTTTTGCAAACAGTGACCCAAATATGCCAATGGCTTTGACCAGAACACAATTATTCAGTGTAATGTTTAGTTGCAATAAAATACAGTAGTTTAAAAAAAATCTTCCTAGCTATTCTCCCAGTCCTTCTCTTGTCATACCAGGGACAGACGAATTTGTAGGATTTCAAAACACTCAGCCCTAAACTCATTTTGCTCTGCGTTAATCCATTTAACACGTCTGGAGAGCAAGGGGACCTTTTTTGGTATGAGAACCATAACTCAGCCATGTCAAACTCTGGCCTTCCAGTGTTTTGGACTTCCAGCTCCCAGCATCCCAGACCATAGTTAAGATGGTGGAGGCTTTGGGAGCTGAAGTCCAAACCACCTGGGGACCAGAGTTTGGCACTTTGCATTAACTGAAAGGAGAAAAGTCAAGTGTGGGCTGAGCTGAAGGCAGCAGAGACAAAATCTACAGCCGGCGACGCCAGAGGGAAAGCTATCACTTCTCCCACATATGATGTTATTCAGTATAAATCTTGGGTGGTTTTCAGGAGACCACAAACACCATATCTGACCACAAACACTCTTTAACAGGAAGTAGGACTGGAAGTAAACCAAATCCCAGCGGTTGACTTTATCCTAGCCATGCTATTTTTTTTTTTTTTTTTGCCCCCAAGAGTCCTTCGGCTGTAAATGGGAAGAGATTGATCTTGTGCCATGAACCAGTGTTTGTGCACCTTTATGGCCATTCTGAGATCTTATTGGTAACTCAGATGTGGGCTTTGGTGGACGGGGTGATGGGCATTGCCCCTAAATAGAAGTGTGCCCCCTCCAGTGAAATTTTCCTTCAGTCCCCAGTTCCTAGCACTGGGATTTGCCATTTATTGTGGCGCCAGAGCTCTCCAACAGAGAAGGGCCAAACAGCTCCCAACTACAAAATCCCAGAATTTCTTGGCAGGGAGCCCTGCCAGTTTTAAGCAGTGTCAAGCTGCGTCATTCTGCAGTGTAGATGCAGCCCTTGAGTTTCACTTCCAACGTGAGAGGAGGGGCGTGTGCCTATAATCCTTGCCCCAATCATCAGACTCATAGAGTTGGAAGAGACCACAAGGGCATCCAGTCCAACCCCCTGCCCTGGCAGGAACTCTCATCCCCTCGCTGACTTCTTCTTTCTAAGTCCTAACAAGAGTTCAGAGCCTGGCTGTCGCTACTCAGTGGGAAGCGTAATTGCTCTGAACATGCTCAGCGCCGCCGCTGTATGTTTTGGTGTTAAGATTGAGGCCTGGCCTGACACAGAAGGGTGGGTGAAATCCGCATGCAGCTGATCCCATTAAGGCCTTGGCTGAAAGGGGGGCCATTTTCTGGAAGGGGTTCCAATTGTACCAGCCAAGCCGAATTGAATCAGCGCCGGTACTCACATGGCCAATGGGTCGAGATGTTGTTTGTCAGCTTCCGCTTTTGGAAGGAAACCAGCTGCCGCATCCAATGAGCTCCCGTGCTGGCGAGTCTGGATGGACATATAATCTTCCAGGCATTGGCAGGTTCGCTTTCCAGTCA
>NC_056531.1:2019411-2036386 GCF_019175285.1 Sceloporus undulatus | reverse complement strand
AGATCTTTGGATTCTTAGGGACTCCAGGAGCTTTGTGAGGCCTACGTACCCTCACAGCACCGGATCCCATCTGATCATGGAAGCTAAGCAGGGTGAGCCCTGGTTAATACTTGGATGGGAGACTGTCAATGAATAGGAGGTGCTGTGGGCAGAGGAAGGAACTGGCTAAACGACCTCTGAGCGTTCCTTGCCTGAGAAAACTCTCTGAAATCCATGGGGTCGCCAGAAGCCGACAGGTGACCCGAAGCGCACACACTGCTCATCGCCTTCCAATATTTACTCTAAGGAAAACCTCATCATGTGCCGCTATTTGAGGAAATGGGAAGAGGTGCCAACTTCCTTGGCCCTCTGACCAGACTCCTTTCCAAAAAACCTTCTCCTTTTTCCACCCAGGGAACTTTTCTATTAGATTAAAAGGTGTCAGTAGCTGCCAAGTTGAACAGGCGGCAGGCGATTAATATCGGTGGAATAATAGGCTTTCCAAACAAAACTCACTTTGGAGGTGTCATATTTTGGACTTTGCATTTCCGCTCACTATTTGGCTGCTATTGGGAAAGGCACGCTTTCTCAGCCTTGGAGGAAAGCAATGGCAAGAATAAATCTGACCAGGGAAATCCTATGAGAGGCAGCGTGGTGCAGTGGTTTGAGTGATGGACTAGTACTCCAGATAACCAGGGTTTAAATCCCTGGAAAACCATTGGGTTACTTGGGCAAGTCACACTCTCTCATCCTTAGAGGAAGGCAATGGAAAGCCTCCTTGGAATCAATCTTAAGAACCAGTATGGCGAATGGTTTGAATGTTGGAGGTAAGACTCTGGATGACCAGAGTTGAAATACCTGCTCAAGCATGGAAAACCATTATGGTCATGTTCGATTCAAGGTTGCAAAAGCGACGTTGCACATGCCGATGTGCATTGAACGTGCGTGTGTGCATCATACACGTACCTGCAATGCATATTTGGTTGCACATTTGGGTGTTTTGGTTCTGTTGCAAAACACTGCCATGCAACTCATGGGCTGTGAAGCGCTCAGACATGTATCCTGCACAATCCAGATGTCGGCTCCGAGTTTTTGTCGGCTTTGTTTATGAAAATAAAACAAAATAAAAACGGTGCTGCAATTGGAAGGATGCTGAAAATGCCACATATCATTATTGCGCATAACTGGCGCCAGCTCAATGTTCCTAACAGAGAAATGTTGTGTGCCCTATGGCGGGGTTTTCGTGGTGAGATTTGGTCAGAGAAGGGGTTGCCCTTGCCTTCCTCTGAGGCTGAGAAAGCGGGACTTCCCAAAGGGCACCCTGTAGGTTTCCAAGAGGTTTTAAACTTAATGTTAACTTTTAAGAGGGAGAGCGCATGTTTGGGGGATCGGACTGTAACGTCAGAGTAGTAGGAAGGCATAGGAGCTACCTAGGTTTCCTCCTCTCCTTGCTTTCTCTCATGGCATGTGGCGAAATGAGCATATACATGAGCATATACAGTAGTTATGGGGTAATGTGGCCTTCCTTGCATAGATGAAGCCATGGCAGGATCTTTTTAAAAAGCCTTTGTCAGTATTGAAGCCCCAGAGGCAGAGCTTCCATTGGAAGCTCTCTTTGAAGTCTGCTTATTCAAGGCTGATGGATTCAAAAACAGAGGCGCCAGGTTTGTGCATGATGCTTGTGTTCAGGCCTGTTGGAATTGCAGCTCCCATGGTGTCCCTGGGGGTTGGGGATGATGGGTGGTGAAGTCCAAGACCTCTGGAAGACAACAGCTGGAAGGGAAGTGGTGCTGCTCACACTGAAGTTGGAACCAGCCTCCATGATGTCTGTGGGCCTTCCATCTTGAGTAGATCAAGGTGGGCAGGCCTTTGGGGCTATCAGTTCTTTAGGCCCACAGCTTCTGTTGTTGCCATTAGCCATGTGAGGAGGGTCGAAACTGATGGGAGTTGTGGCTCCCAACCTTCAAAGGGGAGGTTGGCGTTGTATATTTCGAGCCAATGCTGAATCTTTTAGACATTTTAAACTTTTCTCTTAGCAGATGTCTTTAAAACGTGAGTTTTGGGGTTTTTCTGTAATTTTCTGATCCCAGAGGAATTCCACGGTTAGGAATAGTAGAATCAGTGGTTCCCCCACAACACGGGAAAAATTGTTTGGGTTCCTTCCTTCCTTCCTTCCTTCCTTCCTTCCTTCCTTCCTTCCTTCCATCCATCCATCCCTGCTATCCATCCTTCCTCTCTTCCTTTCATCCTTCCTTTTCCCCATACCTCCTTCTTCCTTTCCTTTCCTTTCCTTTCCTTTCCTTTCCTTTCCTTCCTTCCATTCTTCCTTCCTTCCTTCCTTCCTTCCTTCCTTCCTTCCTCCCTCCCATCCATCCCTTCTATCCATCCTTTCTCTTTTTCTTCCTTCCATCAAGCCTTCCTTCCTCCCATCCCTCCACCTTCCTTTCCTTCCTTCCTTCCATCCATCCCTTCTAGCCATCCTTCCTCTCTTCCTTTCATCCTTCCTTCCTCCCATACCCCCTCCTTCCTTTCCTTTCCTTTCCCTTCCTTCCTCCTATCCCTCTTTCTTCCTTACCTTACCTTCCTTCCTTGCTTCCTTCCTTCCATCCATCACTGCTATCCATCCTTCCTCTCTTCCTTTCATCCTTCCTTTTTTCCATACCTTCTTCTTCCTTTCCTTTCCCTCCCTCCCTCCTTCCCTCCCTCCCATCTTTCCTTTCTTTCTTTCTTTCTTTCTTCCTTCCTCCCATCCCTCCTCCTTCCTTCCTTCCTTCCTTCTTTCCTTCCTTCCTCCCTTCCTTCCTTCCTTTCTATCCATCCATCCCCACTTCTTTCTTCCTTCCTTTTTTCCTTCCTTCCTTTCTATCCATCCATCCCTCCTTCTCCCCTCCCTCCCTCCCCTTCCTTATCTGTCCCATCCACCCCTCCTGCTCCCTTCCATTACCCTTCCTTCCCGCTTCCTTCTTCTGTCAGGTAATAAGTAAAGAAAGCACGAGAGCCGTCCGTAGAAAAAGAAAAAAAAAAAAAAAGGAAAACAAACAAATGAAAGCAAAAACAAGGAAACAATAAAGATAAAAAATTCCTTTCCATGCCATCCATCCATCCATCCATACCCTCCTTCTTCCTTCCTTCCTTCCTTTCTTCTTTCCTTCCTTCTTCCTTTCTATCCATCCATCCCCTTCTCCTCTCCCTTCCTTTCTCCTTTCCTTCCGTCCATCCATCCGTCCTCTCTTCCTTTCATCCTTCCTTCCTCCCATCCCTCTTCTTACTTCCCTTCCCTTCCTTCCTTCCCATCCTTTCTATCCATCCAACCACAACTCCTTCTTCATTCCCTTCCCTTCCCTTCCCTTCCCTTCCCTTCCCTTCCTGTCCTTCCTTCCTTCCTTCTTTCCATCCCTCCTGCTTCCTTCCCTTCCCTGGGAGCCCCCCTCTGGCCCAGCCCAGGCCTCTAATGAAGGCAGCCCCCATTAGATCGTTGGCCGGGGCTGTCTGGGGCTTGTCCGGGCTGTCAGAGCGCATTTGGCTAAACCGGGGCGATGAGAGGCTTCGGCCAGCAGCGCCTCCGCCGCCCTGTCGCCACTCGGGTCGGCCGGCATTGTCCGTAGAGACCCAGCGGGACCCGGCGCTCTCCGCCTCTTCCTTGGCCCCCGACCCACCCAAGGAGGAGGGGAGACCGACACAGCCCTAGAGTCCTAGAGCTGGAAGAGACCCCAAGGGTTCCCTAAGGGCCATCCAGTCCAACCCCCTTCTGCCATGCAGGAACTCTCCATCAAAGCATCCCCAACAGAGGGCCATCCAGCCTCTCTGCTTAAAGGCCTCCAAAGAAGGAGACTCCACCAGGCATCTTAGTCCACCGTCCAACAGCCCTTACTCTCAGGAAGATCCTCCTAATGTTGAAGTGGAATCTCTTTTCCTGAAGCTTGCATCCATTGTTCCGGGTCCTAGTCTCTGGAGCAGCAGAAAACAAGGTTGTCCCTCCTCAATGTGGCATCCCTTCAAGTATTTAAATAGGACTATCATATCACCCCTTAACCTTCTCTTCTCCAGGCTAAACATCCCAAGCTCCCTCAGTCGTTCCTCATAGGGCATGGTTTCCAGACCCTTCACCATTTTAGTCGCCCTCCTTTGGACACGCTCCAGTTTCTCAACATCCTTTTTGAATTGTGGTGCCCCAAACTGGACACAATATTCCAGGTGGGGCCTGACCAAGGCAGAATAGAGTGGGACTATTACTTTCCTTGATCTAGACACCATACTTCTGTTGATGCAGCCTAGGATCGCATTGGCCTTTTTAGCTGCCGCATCACACTGTTGACACATGTTCAACCAGGACCCCTAGATCCCTTTCACATGTAATCTTGTTAAGCCAGGTGTCCCCCATCCTATATCTAGGCATTTCATTTTTCTGTCCTAAGTGCAGTACCTTACATTTCTCTGGGTTGAAATTCATTTTGTTAGCTTTGCCCCAGCTTTCTAATCTACTGAGGTCATTTTGAAGCCAGTTGAGCATTTAGAAATGCAGTTTGTGTATCCAAAGCCAAAGGGCAGCCAGAGTGACCCAGGGAATGCAAAGGCAGCATTCCAGGAGGGAATGAGTTCCAGTCTCTCCCTTTCTGCAATGGGGGGAGTTCCATCTTTTTGCACCGGCAGCACTGGATGATTTTGTCATGACAGCGTTAAGTATTGATTGAGATTGCTTGCAGAATATTAGGTTGAGGGTATTATCTGATAACGTAACGCTTGTTTGAAATAGATTCCAAGGGCCACCAAATTGGTACTTCTGGCTTACTGGCTTTTTGGCATCTTGGCGTCGGCCATTTGTTCTGAAATTGCTATTATTGGGATGTGTGTTTTGCCATGGTATGTTTGGACGCTGCCTAGAGAGAACATTGTCCAAGAAGGCCGCTGGAATGTCTCTTCAATACATATCCTGGAAGCGAGGGAAGGCACGTTTCTAGAAAGCCACATGTCAGAGTGACTCAGAGCGCAGGATGGATGCAAGAAAACAAGGATGGTGAATACAATAGCGCAGTTGCATTAAAACAGTGGAACAAGGCACAGGGACTGTTTATATAGCCACCAACATTAAGACTATATGTACCTCTTTGGGTGGCATATTGGGACTGTGATTTCTGAACCCACATGCCTGGACTGAGTTGCTTCCAACCGTGTTTGAATAGTCCCCATGAAACGATATCTTCCATATCATAATATATCTGGCAAGATATAAGATGTTAGATGCCCACATCTTTTTCTCAGCAGTGCTATTGCCCTCAGTGGGAGAGAATCACTGGCCAATGTGTGTTCCTGGATTGCAATGGGTTGGAAGACATATAGCTCTCCAGACATTGTAATACTCCTTTCCTCCTCTGCTGCCTAGGGCTGATGGGCATTGCCACCCAGCAAGGTTTGGAAGGCCACAAATGGCCCACGCCATGCACACAATAGTATCTATAGGCCTATATAGACCAGCACTTTGTGCTGGCCTGTGGGCAGAGTTAAGGCGCAGCATCCTCATGCTGGATGCCCTAACTCCACCCCTAGGGTGCCATACATGGTGCTCGCCATCATGGCACGACTCTGGCGCTGCATCTACATGATGCAGTGCCAAAGGGGCGTCATAAAAGCATGCAGCCACAGCTATGGCACCCCTTGGAGAGTGCAAAAAGGAGCTCTCTAGAGACTGGATCAGGGCCGTGGCGTGAGGTGGCCGTGGCCCCGATCCGTCCAGTAAAGGGGTAGCTGCAGACTACCCCTTCAGGGTGGCGTTCCCCTTTTCTTTGGCGGAATGGTTGCCACGCTTTATGCAACGTGTGTCACTGCCCATCCTTTCCCTCTTGCCTTGCAGATCATCCTCAACTCTATGCACAAGTACCAGCCCCGCCTCCACATTGTCAAAGCGGATGAGAATAATGGATTCGGGTCCAAAAACACAGCCTTCTGCACCCATGTGTTTGCAGAGACAGCTTTCATCGCGGTGACCTCCTACCAGAATCACAAGGTAAACTGAGGAAGGTTGGTTGGGGTAAACTTTCCTCTGTCCCTGGAGCGTGGCCAGGCCCACCAGTCAGAAGAAGGGCAACGTGTCTTTAGTGCCACACAGATTGGAGAGATCTGTTACTTTTCTTCTGATGTGGGCAGTGGCAACTGGTGATGTCTGTGTCAGTGGCATCGTGAACCGATTCCAGGTTTTATTCTGAATTTTAAAGGAGCCATCCCAGCTTGATTATGTAAACCCACTGGGTGACTTTGAGCAAGTCACATTCTTTCAGCCTCAGAGGATGGCAATGGCAAAGCCCCTCGGAAGAAACTTGCCAAGAAAACCCGATGATAGCTTCTCCTTAGGGTCGCCATAAGTTGGAAATGACACAAAGGCATCTGATTCATCTCTCTCTCCCTCTTTCTCTCTTTCGGAAAGCTCTGCAGACTTAGCTTTGAAAAAGAGGACATGTCCGGGGAAAGAAGTTCATATGGTAACCCTACAGTAGGACCCAGTTTCCCTTGGGAAATGGTCTCCTTTTATTGCCTGTTGGAATGTAGATCATCCAATCCCCCCCCCCCGCCGCCCCAAAAAACGGAAATGCAATTCTAAAGCACCTCATTATTTCGAGGCGGGACCCTTTGCAGTTTGAACCTGGCTCCTGGCTCAGCGCTAGGAAAGGATGGTTATTTCCCTTGATATAGCTCTTCCATGTATTTCCATCAATTTGGTCACCAACGCTGTTGACGACTTGGAGGAACCTGAAGAAGACCAAGGTGTTAAACCGCTTCACGTGACCATTTCTGTTTCTTTGCCAGCGGCACGCAAGGCATCCTGCAGTTTGCTGGAGTCTCCAGGGATTTTCTCCATCTGTGGAGAAGAGATCTTTAGGCGTAGGCAGGAAACTGAGTTCCCAACCATACCTATGAGTTATGAGTTGGGTTACTACAAAGATCCATTTGGACTTTAACATTCCAGTAGCAAGACTCAGCAAGCCTTCATCTGAAGGCCTTGGGAACCAAACCTGATACTTTTATACACACAAATTATGCAATGCACCCAGAGTTTGGAAAGTGACTTTCCGATTAAAACTCCTTTAGCTACAAGCCGGCTGGGGATTCTTCTGGGAGCTGTGGTCCAAAAGTAACAGGCTCTGGATGATGGGGTAGATCAGGCCTAGTAGTGCCTCCATCTAGTGGAAGGAGGAGATCGACTTGCACTTCGATAATGCCCAACGTGGCTGGATTTTTAGAGCTCTCTCTCTTTCAGCAGGACTCTTAGCCTGGTTCTTTTATGGCCCACCGTTAGAATAAACACAGTCCTGACAGCCGTTTTTATCTGGTTTCTCCTTTCAGATCACTCAGCTGAAGATTGAAAACAACCCTTTTGCCAAAGGGTTTAGAGGCAGCGATGACATGGAGCTGCACAGAATGTCAAGGATGCAAAGGTAACCTGTGCATAGATGTTCCCCATAAAGTCAAAGGCAGGTGTGGGCTTCCGCTAGTCAGGCCCTTATGTTCCCAGCGTTAGTTTTGAAACCCATCCAATGATTTGAAGGCGTGCAACGACAACTGACCAGAGGTAGTGTATATACAGCTTCTATATACCATTTGCAGAAGAACATGAGAGGGAAGTTGTTGCACTCTTGTTTTGCTGGTGAGCATACAGCATAGTATGCACCGAAACCTGGACTAGTTAGGCCTTTGGTCTGATCCAACAGTGCTCTTCTGATCCTTTCTGTAAAACACTTTTAAGGTAGGTCCAGCAAGCCTCTTATCTACCCATCTCTGTGCATTTATTTCAATATGTTTACACATACCATCTTTGCACATGCCACCTCTATTATGCTTGAAATCATGTTGCTTATGGCTGGGGGTAATAGGCGGCTTTGTTTTGAGACAATCCCTTCAGGATACAGGGGTCTGTCATACTATGCAATCGTAGTGGTATGATGCCACTTCAACTGCCTTGGTCCCATGCCATACAATTCTGGGACTGGAAGTTTTGCGGAGGAGGGATTTGGAATCCTCAGCCAGAGAGTTCGACTGCAAACCACAAACCTTAGGATCGTACAGGATGCAGTTCAAGTGGAATCGTAGCACTATAACTGTGTGGCGTGGATGGGCCTGTTGTGTCTGCGGAGAGCCGACGAGATGATTTTCCGGTGTCAGTAACCTTTGCTTTGTCTTCTTCCTGGCTCTGTGGATGCTTTCCATGAGTAAATCGAATGAGTAAGAGGGCATCCAGAGATTTGCACGTTGCACGTCGATGGGGCAGTGACTCCACTGTGGATTTTATCCCAGAAGTTAAAAGCATTATCCAGGGTGCTGAACTTAGAGCATTCAGCACATTGGAGAGGTCTGTAGAGTTCTTTGGCTGGGAATTCTAAGTATCCCTCCTTAAAGTGCAAACCCCAGGATTCTGTAGGATGCAGCCATGGCGGTTAAAATGGAGTTGTTGCACTATATTTATGTAGAATGAATGCTTTCCCCCTCCACACACACACACACACACACACACACACACACACGGACTGTGTTTCCCATTAGAGGTGGCTGTCTCAGAAAGCAGATGCTAGTCTGTAGTAGCAAGAGTTGAAAGGAGTGTGCCATGCAGACAACCCTGCATCCTCTAGACTAGTCCCCTGTCTTTGGTTGTGGCTAAAGGTCCTGTCCTATCCCCAGCTTTGAAAGACTAGCAACGAAGGATGCAACCCGTCACTCATTTTCTTCACAAAGGAAGCGAGAGATGGTTTTAGCGATGTTCTTCCTGCTGTGGGAGTCTTCGAAAACCAAACCATTTTTGCAATCTGGAGCTCATTCTGTGTGAAATTTGCATGCAGTTGTTTTCCCACAGGAAACAGCATTTTCTCTGCAGGGAACAGCATTGCCTGCAGAAGCAATACTTTTTCTGCACAAAAACATATTATTATTTCTGTCTGTGCCGAAAGTGCCGTTTCCTGTGCCAAAAGTGCTGCTTTCTGTGGGAAAGAAACCGCATCTGAATTTTGCACAGAATTCAACCTGGACTGCGAACGTTCTCATTAGTTCAGGGTTTTTCTTCTCAGGGTTTTTTCAACACCAAAACAAACAAACAAACAAACAAATTGGGGGGGGGGGAGGATTTTGAATCTTCTTTCCATCCCTGGTGCCATCCGACTGCATGCATGGTCAGCTTTCGTACACGGACGCACCCCATCTTGTTCCATGCTTTGGGCAGCCACATGCCCGCCCGCCCGCCCGCCCACGCGCATGACGACACAGGCACTCTGTTTGTACTTTCTTCTGGGAACAGCCGTTTGAGACTCTTTAAAGAGGGAAACAGATTCTATTTCTGGGGCTGCGATACTTGGCAGGCCACGGCAACCTACAGGCTGGCAGGCTTTGAAGCGCAACAAAAGACTGGGTGTTTTTGACTGGAAGTTGGCTTCCCCATTTTCCTTGCCTTGGGGACAGCGCAGCCACAAACACTTGCAAGGACAGCGGAGGCAGCCACTTGGGTTCGGCCCTTCCCAGTGTGGCAAGTTTTTCCTTCCCATGATGGCGTTTGTTGATTTCTTTTGCAATTTATTTGAGACTCTCATGGTGTGGCTGGCACTCAGTTGAGACTTGATTTTGCACCGAGTTCTGCAAAACTCTTTGACTTGGACGTCAGTTGGGCGTCTTTAGCGTGTAGCCGAGGGCTTTATTGGTGGCTGATCTGAGTTTCTGGAATATCCTACAAAAGGACCTATCCAGATTAATTCCTTGTTGGCTGTCCACCAGCAAGCCAAGTCCTTTGAATCCAGGGTGGCAATTGGTTTTGCTCGCTGCAGAACCAGCTTTTGATTTCATGGGTGCCATATTATTCTTTTACGGGTGTGTTTTAAAATTGGGTTTTTTATTTTTTAAAATCCTTTCATTTTAGGTTTTATTTGTATTTGCACAATTTCGTTAGATGCTTTCTTGAGTAAGAATGGAAACGTCTTATTATGCCTTCCTAGGTTTTCCAAAAACAGGGCCCCAAAAAGTTTGGAAGTCAGGAAGACAAACAGACTAGCCAAGAATATTGGACACGTTTCCCCCAGTATTCGGTTTCTTGGAGTGTTGTGCAGGAATCATTCCGCATAGAAAAACACTTGGAGTTTGTTTTGGGGTTCTGTTTTTTAAACTCGGAAATATTTTTCTGCAAGAAAACACATTCCTTGTACAGGAAATAGCATGTTGTGCACGGGAAAGGATGCATCTATGCACAGGGCAAATGGTTTTCTGCATGGAAAAATCCTGGAATTGGGAGCTTGTGCTGTGCAAATTTGGCATGCAATTGATTTGCATGGAAAACAGCTTTTCTGTGCAGAAAACGGAGCAGAAAATGCTGTTTTCTATGCAAAAATACTTCATCCGCCTGCAAATTTTGCCCACATCGTGAATAGGCTTTGAAAACTGAGTGGTTTTCAGAGATTTTCTCACAGCAGGTGAAAATTGCAAAAATTATATCCCGGAACATTGTGCATGGATGTGCATGGACATTTGGTTGCCTCTTCAGTGGCACATTTGTGGCCTTGGTTCAGTTGTACAACACAAGGCTTGCACAGTACAATTAATGTATTGTTCCATAGGTGGAGATCTACAGTTTGCAACCTTGCTGTAGGATTTGGGCCCATGGCCTTTCAGTCTTGAGTATCGATCTATTGGTTTTGTGTGGTTATGGTTGCCCCTCGCTCTGTATCTTGGGATTCTAGTCACCCATATATCTATTTCTGAGTGACTAAGGGAAACAATGTAAGCGGCTTGTTTCCGAGGGCCATCTCCCCCAAACAGGGACAGTTTGTAAAAATCATAAAAAGGATAATACAATAATAAAATTACGAACAGGTGGCCTGCTCTGACTCCAACGTGTTCCTGACATCAAATGTAACAATGGGAGTCTGGCGCGCATGACATGTAAACGATTCCAGTGGCCCTGAGCAGGATCTGGGTCGGTTTTCGGCAGACACAAAAGGCCACCTGTTTCTAATTGTTACAAATGCTCTATCTCTTCGTGCATATATATTTATAGGGCCGGGGCATTTCCCTTTTTGAGGGATGCTTTGCGAGATGATAGCCATCCCTGCGACTGTCAGCACAGCTGGAAACCGTATGAGAGACCTTCCCCCCTCTTGCCTTTCTCCTCGTGGACTAATTCTATGCGATCTGCCATGAACACAACCTTTCTGTTCCTTCTTCGTTGTGTTTTTTCCCAACAACTGGCCCCATGTCCTTAGCCATCGCTCCCTTTTCACGGGGATCCTCCGCTCTGTTCTGAGCTGTGCAAAAATTCAAGAAGGTGGTCGTTGGGTGAGGAACCTCAAGGAGATGCAGGTCTCCAAACTGTCAAACCAGAGCCCCTTCCCATGTGCACAAAGTCTCCGCAGTAGCAGTGTTCTCATGTGCTCCAGGTAACTAGGAATGGCTGCGTGACTATCTCACACTGACCTCACACAGGCATACTGGGACAACTGGGAGATGATGGGAACATGCCTGTGGTTTGATGGGAGGAGAGCACCTCAACCCAAAATGACAGGGTGAGGCATCCCTCCATTGGGACTGCGCACCGCCAATGATTCCAGTGCCACACACTTGGGCTGCATGCTTGTTGCAGAAATAATCCAGGTTGACCCTACTTTAACTGCCAAGGCTCAGTACTATGGAATTCTGGGAACAGTCATTTTGTACGGCATCTAGGCTTCTCTGCCTGAGAGCCCTGGGGCCACAATAAACTACAGTTCCCAAAATTTCATAGCACTGAGCCCGGGGAGTTAAAGTGGGGCCAACCTTCAGTGCAAATAACAACAACAACAACAACAACAACAACAACAATTTTATTTGAATGCAGCCTTGGAGGGTGTAACTGGGACAATCGTTTCTTATCATCCATGCCAAGGATCCAGTGAATCTGTCTGTTCTTTTTTGCTTTCTCCAGACTTGAACGGCGCTATCCAAGGTGTTGAACTGAATATAGAAGGTAACATCAGCACCTTGGACAGCTCCTTTGGACCCTGGGATAAAACTAAGAGGGGATTCACTGCCCCTCAAACATGGAAGCAACTGGCTGCTCCTGGTCCTGAACATATCAATATTTAAATATTTATAGAAAGTATTTTATAATGTAAAATGTATTTATATTATGTTTTATTGATGCTGCAAGCTGCCTTGATCCAGTTGGAGAGGCAGGATAAAAATAAAGTTTTATTATTATTATTATTATTATTATTATTATTATTATTATTATTATTGAAGCAGATGTCTATTGGAATCTGTAATGCAATACTGGCCATCTAAGTCTTCGCCGCAACAACAACCTTTCCGCATGCCATCATCTCTCTCTCCTCCCACCAGTTCCATCCACTTCCTCTAGAATTCAGTCTCTATCTCCTTCCCCAAATACTTGTTTTTATCAGGGCAGCTGGTAAAGCCATTGGCATGGAGGTGGTGAATCTACTTTCCATTTTACAGTGGTTCCTTCTGCAGTTGCCAGCGTCTTTTAACGTTGGGGTTATAAAGTATGTTAGCTGGATTTTGTTTTGGAGAGCCAGCTGGGTGTAGCAGTTTGAGAGTTGGACTGTGACTCTGGAGATCCTGGTTTGAATCCCCACTCAGCCACGGAAACCCACTGGGTTGGCCAAGTCACGCTCTCTCAGCCTCAGAGGAAGGCAAAAGAAATCCCCCTTGCAAAAAGAGAAGTCCAGTCTCCATCGTGAAAGATGATATTGCTGCCCATGAGCTAGTTGCATTGCTGAGGTGATGGCGATGGTGGATTGGGATGAATGCTTGGCCTGGCATTAATATGCCCCCTTCCTTTTTGGCCTGTGTGTTTCCAGCAAGGAGTATCCAGTGGTGCCCAGGAGTACAGTCAGGCAGAAAGTGGCCTCCAACCACAGCCCTTTCAGCGGCGAGGCCCGGGCTCTGTCGACCTCTTCCAACCTTGGATCCCAGTTCCAGTGTGAGAACGGTGTGTCCAGCACTTCCCAGGACCTGCTACCCGCCGCCAACCCATACCCTGTCTCTCAGGAACATGGCCAGATTTACCACTGCACCAAGAGAAAAGGTTAGCACTCGGGGCCATGGCTTCTTCTTCTTCTAGAGGGCTTTGGGATGAGCTTGGGGATGACACCTTGAGATAAAGCCGCAGTCTGGGTTCATCGATGGTGAAAGTTGTGGCTGCAGTTGTTAGTGGGATTGCCAGACTGAAAACTGTAGAAGGCTCCCGGACATTGCATGGTTGGATAGAAGAAAGGATGGCATCAGGGATTGTGGGTTACAAAGAACAGTGTAGAAATTCCCTCTTCTACATAACCGTGAGGTGCTCTTTCCAGTTTTCAGCCTGGGAATCCTAGTGGGCATGAGGGCAATATAGGGTTGCCAGATGAAATAAGGGACACTGTTCCTGTGATGGTTCTGTCAAAGAGGGAATTTCAGGAGGCGATAGTCCCTCTTCGATGCAACCATTACAGAGACAATGGCTTCAGCAACAACATTTCATCTTATTTTTAAGCTGTTAGTGCTGGTGGGCCGGGTACTTTAAGGGGCATTTTGTCCATTTTTAATCATTCTGATTTAATCGAAATCATGAGTTACAAACAATGAATGTAATGGATCACCTTTCAGTCCACATTAACAAAGAGCAGCCAAGATGAAACCCAGAGAGGTGGCCACAGAGCTCTAGAGAAACTGAATCCACAACCGAGAAGATAAGTGGGGCCTGGGATAAAGATAGCTTATCAGGCTGGGAGGCTTCCAAAAAGGATTCAAGATTAATTCCAATACTTAACTAGCTAATGCAAGGTTGTTTGGGAGGGTGAAATTTACAGCTATTTCAAGAGATTGCGCAGGCTCTGTTTAAACCCGGGGGCTGCCCGGCTGGGCAAAACCAGAATGCGAGAAGATAGCCGGAATGACATTTTGGGTATGATTTGAAATGTAGCGGTCGAAATGTTTCCTGTTTCAGTTGTCAAACTTGAGCGGAATGAGTAGTTTTTGTAAAAAGAAAAGAAAAGGCCATAGCTTACATCCTGTTCTTAAGTCTGATCTACACCATAGAAAAGGTGCAGTTTGACACTGCTTTACCTGCCGCTTGGCAGTCGAATGCATTTTCTGTACTGGGTGACTATTGCTACTGGTAGGGATGCTTTGTCTAAATGATGGTTTTTCAGGTTTTGGCCAGAAAGAGTTAGCGCTAACTTCTAAAAGGCAAAATTTCCTGACATGAGTCTACTCCAGCCTCCCAAACCCCAGCATTATTGGCGGCGTTTTTCTCCAAACCCCGCTCCCCATCCTCCAGTTGGTACAGTACTTTATTTATTTTGAACATGGCAAAGCCTGGGTTGGCTAATGTAAATAATCGCAAAGTATTTTGAACATTTCAGACCAGCTGTCCCGTCGGCATTTCACACCTCTGGCAATACAATCCCCAAAAGTGTATGCCGCGCTAAACAGTGCCAGGCCAACCACTAGACAGAGATAGGTGCCCATCTCAGGTGACCAGATTTTCGGGTTTATGAAAAGGCGGCACATAGTTATTTACTGGGGTTTTTCTTTTGTGCTGCCAGGGAGGGTGAGATTTTCTGCCCGGTAGGCCAATGTAACAAGGCTAGCTTGGGATCCTCTGCTCCAAGATTTTGGAATGGCGGAGGTGTGCCATTTTCTGTTTGGCTTCTGGCAGCCAAGTATTGTGGGCTGCGCTGGCAGCAGATCAAACTACTTTTGAGGCCCCACAAAGTTCCCCGTGGAGCTGTCCAAACTCTTATTTTCATCTCAGTAGCTTCTTTCCCTAAGAACATCCCCACAACAAAACGTTGGGCCAGATCTTTGGGTCGGATGTACCCTGGTATCGCGAGGGCCATTAATCATCAGTCGCCGACATCCTAAAGTGATAAAAGAAGCAACAACAAAGCTTTCCTCTCAGTTTTGGGATTCCCACTCAGTGTGTGGCTACCCTCAGCTCCTTTCCGCTCTCTTCACCCGCATTATCTAACTTCCTTGCATTGTCACAAGAGAGAGGGCTATCTGGCTTGCCTGCCAACTGGGCTGCTTGGATGCCCGTCTCTGTGAATGGATAGCAGTGTGTGTTGTCTCCTTACTATCTCTGCAAAGTTTTGAGCTCGGCGGAAGGCAGCAAAGGGCCCATTTATCAAAGTCGCCCCACGCTTTCATCGTAGAGAGGCCACATCCTGGCAGAATCCTCCTAGCATAGTCTATACGTCCAGAACAGGGCATCCCTAGGGCGTGGATTGCCCTTTCCGTGACATTCTGTGCCTGTTTCCAAAACCAAAAACGAATCTGGCATGTTAGAAATAAAACAGGGCTTGTCGAAGGATGCACGGAGAAGTCATGTTTAACCATGTGCGGTGGTGTGGCTAGGTGATTTTAGAGGAGGGGTGGATAAGTTGTGGTCCTCCAGATACTTTGGAACTGCAACTTCCATCATCCTTCCTCATTTGCAACTCTGCCTAGGGCTGAGGGGAGTTGTTGTCCAACCGCTTCTGGAAGGCCATCCAAGGTTTAGAGTTGGACTCAATGACCTTCTCTTAGGTCCTCTTTAGTTACCTGTGTTTGTTACTTTGATTTTAGAATAATGGAGGTGAAAGGGACCCCAAGGGCCATCTAGCTCAGCCCCTTGACATGCAGGAAGTCACAGCTAAAGTCCTCCCAAAAGATGGCCATCTGGTCTGTTTAAATACCTTCAAAGTAGACGAGTCTACCACCTTCCGAGGAAATTTGTTCCACCCTCGAATAGTTCTCATTGTTTCTCATGTTTAGATGAAATCTTTTTTCTTATTTCAAACCAGTGGCTCATGTCCTAGTCTCTGGAGCAGCAGAAAACAAGCCGCCTCCATCTCCTACATGACATCCCTTTAGATATTCCAAGATGGCTATCATGTCACCTGTCTGTCTTCTCTTCTCCAAGCTAAGTGTACCCAACTCCCTAATTCATTCCTCACTAGGCTTGGTTTCCGGACCTTTCAATATCTTGGCCACCCTATAGGACCGACATTCACCCGCCACTTGCAGTTCTGTGGCATGCAACTAGCCAGTCAGTGCCCTCTTAAAGTGAAGGAGTTGGGCATCTTCCCCTGCTTGCCAGTTCTCTCCCCCTCCCAACCCCTCAATTTCATTTGCATGCTTTCCCTCGACTTTGCAGACAATGCCTGTCCTTATATTGTCTTGTTATTCATATTATGACAGCTTCGGTTATCATCACCATTATGAGGCCTCAAGCCAGACTGGGGCATCTCTTTTTCTGGAGCAGGCCTAGCTTCCATGGAAAGCGCTGCAAGAAAGGAGATCGGCTCGCCTCTAAGACGGCTGCCATTTCCCCTGGCACTTCTAGCAGCTGGATGCTTTTGTGTGTTGACATCTCAGCAGGGGTGCCATTTAGGGACAGGGGACAGGGACGAACTCCCTGCATTGCATATGGTACTACTCCGTAGGAAGAGGGTGGGCAACATGCAGTTTGTGAACCGTATGTGGCCTTTTCAACCCTGTTTTCAACCTCCGCTGCCAAATCATCTCCCGCTGCCACTGCTGTGCATTCCACTAAAATCACAGCCCTCCTTCCATTGCTTTCCTATCTATCAGTTCTCGAAGGGGAGACAGATATTCTGGGAACTGTAGTTTGTTGTGGCACCACGGCGAGGAGAAGGTGCAATGCCTCACCAAACAATGGTTCCCAGATTTCCGTAGCATTGAGTCATGAGAGTTAGAGCGGAATTAACCTGGATTATTTCTGTAGTGCAGATGCGGCCCTGGATTTATACTTTGGGTTCACACCAAGGATCAGTGGGGAATTAACTTGGTCCACATCTTGAAGCAAATCAACCCGTTTCAGAGGATTCAAAGGATCTACATACAGCCAGGCTTTTGTATTTGTGCATTTTTTATTTCTATGTTATTGGAGGTTTTTCCCATGTTATTTGTTCTCCTTATTTTAAAGTGGGTTGTTCACTGATATTATTATTATTATTATTATTATTATTATTATTATTATTATTATTATTAT
>NC_056531.1:1941713-2019401 GCF_019175285.1 Sceloporus undulatus | reverse complement strand
GTGCTTTAAACTGTTTTAATTGAGTGCTTGGTTTTACGATGATCGCTTGTCGGATGGTTTTTAGTTGCCCTTCAAGGCTAGAGCTGATTGGTTTTTAGATGCATTCTCTTCTAATTCATATTGTCAGCCTCCTTGGGTCATAGAGAAGAAAAGGCCAGATATCAAATCCGGTCTTAAGAAATATTAAAGCAAATTTGGAACTGGGGAAAAAAAATCTGTGTGAGCTGCCTGGTGAGAATCTTCCCTAAAAGATGAAGTCTAGATCTGCAGTTTCTTTTCTTATCTTCTTTTTTTTAAAGTGGCTTGGTTTGTATATTGTCTATTTTTAAAAGTGTGCCGTGGAGCTCTGTGGCAAAGAAATATAAGCTGTGTGTGACTTAGGTATTTGTCAGTGTGTGGTATGGACTCCAAGTTTCAGAAGCTCCAGACAATATGGTCAGTGATCAGGGATTCTGGGAGTTGTAGTCCAAAACATCCAGAGGGTGCTGACTCAACCACCCCTGGTCTAGTGAATAAGGCCCTTGTGAGGAACTTGGCTTTAGTAGGACTTCCATGGGCTTCCTCACCAGTTGTGCATCCCATCCATTGTCCCTTTTTATCTCTCACCAGATGAGGAATGTTCCACCACAGAGCATCCTTACAAGAAGCCCTACATGGAAACATCTCCTCCGGAGGATGACGCGTTCTACCGCTCCAGCTACGCTCAGCAGCAGGGACTGAATGCCAGCACATACAGGACTGAGTCTGCTCAACGCCAAGCCTGTATGTACGCCAGCTCTGCCCCAGCCACAGAGCCGGTGCCCAGTCTGGAGGACATCAGTTGCAACACGTGGCCTCCTGTGCCGTCCTACAGTAGCTGCACCGTGACTACCATGCAACCCATGGACAGGCTGCCCTACCAACACTTCTCAGCTCACTTCACCTCTGGCCCCTTGATGCCCCGGCTTGCCGCTGCCGTCGCCAACCATACCTCACCTCAGATCGGGGACACGCACGCCATGTTCCAGCACCAAACTGCCGTTCCTCACCAGCCCATTGTCCGGCAATGTGGACCTCAGACCGGCATCCAGTCACCGCCCAGTGGCTTACAACCGGCCGAGTTCCTTTATTCCCATGGGGTGCCCCGAACCCTGTCTCCTCACCAGTACCATTCTGTCCATGGGGTGGGCATGGTGCCAGAATGGAACGAGAACAGCTAACCAGGCAATGCGGGAGCAACGTCGGATGGATGGATGGGTGGGAACATCCCCGCAGAATGAGGCATGTTTTTTGGCCAGACTTGTTTAACTGAATGTTCATATATTAAAAAAGAAGCACTCTAGAGATGGACAGTGTCCTATCTTGGGGCGGGGGGCAGACCATGGTATTGTATTCCCCCTGCTTTTTTTTCTCGAGGCCATCGATCAACTGATCCATGCCCCCCCCCCCCCGACACACATGCGCACGCACACACACCTGGCCACTATGGTCGCACCCGGACGTAGCCGCACAGATTTTGCATTGCTGCTCCCACCACCTTGTGACCTCCTACCCCTGGGTTTTACTTTGGTTTTCCGGTGAAACACAGGCATTGGGCCACCTTTCTCAACACAAGGAGAGTGCTTTGGAGAAAACAACGACATCAGCGACAACACTAGAATAAGTTGTGGGGTTTTTTTCTTCCTCCCCTTTCTTTTTTTTTTTTTTTTTTTTTTTTGGTGTTGATAATGACATTGTTATATAATAAATAATAATATATATCTATATCTATATCTATATTCTTTGGAGGCTCTCAGAAAGAAACAAAAACAGAGACTTGAAAAGGGTAAGACTGAGGGCGAAAGGTGTGCAAGGCTTCAGTTCTGCTCCTTCCACAGATTTGGTACCTACCTCTGACAGGCGTTTCTAGCTCAGTACGTTTTTGGTTCGACTCCATGGGTTGCCCTTGCCATTTGGTGATGTGCCAAATGCTGGAAAACAGCAGGGCAAAATTATTCCCAGCAAAGGAGCCTCGGCGTTTGTGTGTCTCCCATCCCCGTCCCCGGTTTTTCCTGTTCTCTTTCACTAAAGATGCTTACCGGGATGTTCAGCGGAAGATGCCAAAGTTGGTGGTCAGGTGTTGCAGGAGAATGTTGGGTATAGTATTGTAAATTGCTGTCATAATTTTTCTTGTCCCCGAAGAAGGGCGAGAAATATTTTTAATGTTCTCCCCACATGTGAAGTGCAAGATAATTCAAATGTCTCATTTCTCAGGGCAGAGCTCATTCATTCCATTTGAAATTGGATGTCCTGGATGTTCTTTTGCTTTATTGCTTCAGTGCTAAGTTAAGGAGTTAAACAGCGGGGGTGAAAGTGAACCTGTCTCTTACATAGGTCTAGCTTGCCTGGTGTTTTTTTGGGCACTATCTTAGATCATAATGAATAAAGGCAGATTAGTACATACATAGTGAAGCAATAAAGCAATAAAACATCCAGGACATCGCATTTCAAATGGAATGAAAATTCTCACACCTGGACAAGACGGTGGCGATTTTCTCAGCTCGTAAATCAAAATTGTAAGGGGCCAAGAAAAGAAAACTCCATATGTTTAGTGAACTGCAATGAATGATTGTCACAACTCTAGCTGGATGTCACACAGACTGCCCTAAGCCTCCTAAACTGGCCACCTGTCAAAAAAAGATTCAACTGCCAGTGCCATTGGTTTTTATACATGGAATGGGAGGGAACACCATCTTGCTATGCATCTCAGGCAGCAAGAGGCCTTGGGATGGCCCTGGATGCTAATGCTTTGGAAGGCAGCACCCATTTATACTTTTTCTTAAATCATGAAGAGCCTCATGGCGCCTTAAAAGATCATAGCTTTATTGTGACATCAGGCCTTTTTGGACTAGAGTGTTAGCTTGATGCATTTCATTGGGCCAAGCCAGATGTTAAGCCAAACATATGGCTGCCGCTTCAAATGGCAGCCATGTACAAAGTGTTTTGTCTTCCATAATATCTGCTATCACAACCATACCCAAACATTAGAGACTGAAACCCTGTTGTTGTCTTATGCATGCGTCATTTCCCCCAGGGAAGGGTTTGGACATGTTTATCAGATGCAGAACAGATGTAGTGAGTTCACAGTTGCAGAAGTGGAGTTGTGCCTGTGCATGAATGTACATTGCACACACATGTGCATGGACATGTGTGCACATTGTACTTCAGTTATGCAATGCAAACAATCCAACACGGCAGTGCCATTGTGCAGCGGCGACATTACTCTGTGAGGAAGTCCTGGAAGACTGAATTCACACCAATTTCAAACCTAGCCACTTCAAACCTAGGCGATTTGTAGCTTTCCAGATGCTGTTGGATTGCAAATCCCATCAGCCTAGGTAGCATAGCCCATGCTGTGGGATGCTTGAGGTTATAGTCCAACAAGATCTGGAGGACCACAACTTTCCAAAGCAGTGCTGGAATGGGCAACACCCACCCCTCCAGATATTGTTGAATTGCAGCTCACTTCACCATCGCTTAGTGTAGCTAGGGCTAATGGGAGCTGCAGTACAACAATACCAAGTCAGATGCCTACTGCTAATTTTTGGGAGGGGGGCAAATGCAATCTATGAACGGTTTTTAATACCATTTTGTTAGATGTCGATGATGTATGCTTATAACGCTGCAATGACCAAAGTTTTGCCCAGGACTCTGCTGACATACTAATGGTTGGGGTTGTTTGTCTTCGCTCCCATATAGTTGCCATGGTCTTCCTCCATAAGCCTGTCTTTCTGTGTCATGTCAATGAGAGCCTATCAATGATGACATTCTAACAGTACTTTCAAAGATCTTTGCATAGATGGACTGTTTCCATAGCATCAAATAGGAGAACAAAAGTAGGCTCCAGTTTGCTCAAAACGGGCACGTTTATATGAGCCAATGCAAATTGAGACAAAGTTGCTACAATTTAAGTAGAAATGCCCTAATATCTTCCCTGGGAAGATGGTACATTGGTGCCCTGTGCTCTAGCCATCCATACCCAGGGAGTTGCTAACAGGTTTGAACTTCTAGCTTCAAGCCCTCTTCATTCTCTTCTTAGGCTGCATCCACACTGCAGAAATAGTCCAATATGACACCACTTTCTCTGCCATGGCTCAAGGCAAAGGAATTGTGTGATTTGTAGTCTGTTGTGGCACCAGAGCTTTGCTCAGGAATACTCCCTGGAATTATGAGCCCCCAGTGTATAGTCTGATACCTGTTGGAATTGTCATTTTCATAGGACCATCTTGGTGTGTGTTTCAGAAAAAGAAATCAACAGAATTGAAACACATTCGTCATACTACTTGTAAAAGATTTTTCTGGACCTGCCTACACCACAAAAGGATAGTGGTTACTTACCGCTTTGAACTGCTATGGTTTCTTCCAATGAATGCTGGGAATCCATAGATTAGTAAAATGCTGAAAATCTTCTCTAGGGCAGCAGCCACACTGCAGAATTAATGCAGCTTGACACCACTTTAACTGCCACGGCTCCATGCTATGGAATCCTGGGAGGTGCCATTTGTTGCGGCACCAGAAGGCTAACTATCTCACAAAACTACAGATCCTAGAATTCCATAGCAATGAGCCATATCAGTTTAGGCGGTATCAAACTGCATGAATTGTGCGGTGTAGATGCCGTCTTGAAGACCTTTTGGCTGCTGACAGTTCCCAGATTTCTTTGGCTGAGAGCAAATGATGGCACAACCAGCAAATGTCTCGAGTGCAAATTATGCCCACCGCCCCATTCTATGACCAGGGCAGGCATTTTTAAATGGTTGCTGGTGGCATTTGTTGCATCCGTGTGGGGAGTCATTTGTCAGCGATGATCTGTGAGCATTAGGAGGAGACACTTTCTCTTCATTACTGAAATGTCGAGGTGTCATGCCTTGCTATGTGGAAGCCGTTGCCCTGGATGCACAGTTGAAATGAGTGCGCTTAAGGGAATGCGCTACGGATTTGATGTTGAGGCTCATAAGAAGATCCCTGCAGGGTTAGATCAAACGTGTATCTAGTCCAGAATCCTGGCCATGGGAAGTCACCAAAAGCGGACAGTTATAACGGCTCATGTTCCCCAGCAAGGGGTGTGTGTGTTGTGTGTGTGTGTGTGTGTGTGTGTGTGTGTGTGTGTGTGTTGCCTCTGATACTGGAAGGAACATGTAGCCATTATAGCTACAGCCGCTTGCTTGTGATCTGCATTTGAGCGCATTATCCTGGTTGGCAGCCACCACTGCATCTTGCAGAGGCGAGTTCCACAGTTTATCTGTGCACTGTCTTTCCTTTTATCACCCTTTGCGCCTTTTTTCCTGACTTTCAAGATGAATGTAGCACATCTGTGTGGCTGACATATCCGCAACAACAAAAAAATTCTTTGTGGGCCACAATCCCAGTGCTTCTCTGTTTTCTTTGCCAGTCTTTCCGTAGTTACAGCTTTGAGCGCAAAACGCATCTAAGGCTCTTTCCTCCCTGAACACAGTGCTTCAGTGAAGGCCGTGAAAATGCATGGCCATTTCCAAGTCATAGAGCAGATATATCCCTAGATCAGGGTTCAGCAGAAGGTAGACTGGAGACTCTGACTACATCCATGAGTGGTTTGTAGGAGATTAGCATTCCCATACCAATAATAACAATGAAATGACTTTTGCCACCCCAAATTTGGTAGCTGAAATGCAGAAAGTGTGAGATAACCTGGAATAGACTTCTATATAAAAGGACTGTGAGCTCAGTATGGTTCTGGCACTGTCACCAAAGTCCTAGGCAGAACATGTACCTGTTGGAGCCTCGTTCTTTAATGCTAAGCACATGTCTTTTTGAGTGGAGCCTACTGGTGGATCTTGGAGGTCAGGTATTCTGTCTGAAGTTTGCCCATTGCCACCTTATATTTTATAACTATTTTACGGCTCTTATTAATTAATAATAATAAATAATAATTTGTTTTTTTATATACCGTTATTCCAAAGATCATAGCGGTGAACAGCAAGTAAGCGAATTAGCAAGTAAGCTAATTTGCCCCCAACAGTCTGGGTACTCATTTTAGCTCCCTCCTCGGAAGGATGCAAGCCTGAGTCGAGCTTGGGCCCTTTTGCTGGTCTTGAACTCGCAACCTTGTGGTTTCGAGTGAATGGCTGCAGTACAGGCATTTACCCACTGCGCCACCAAGGCTCCTCTTTAGTGTCCTCTTTCCACTCGTCTCCTGTTCAACCCACCTCTTTTTTAAAATGTATTGTCTGAGAGCATCCAGTCAAGGCGCATGGGACACTACTTCGGATGAGATGGCATCCGTAAATGGATTATGTGGCTGCATAGGGATCATACTGGCAAAATGATTGAGAGTGAAAATAAAGGAGGGCAATGTAAACAGTAAGATCTCTTAACTGCTGCAAAGTGTTGTGGTTCATACAACTGTCTACTCGTCTGTCTTTACAGCATCTTCCAAAACTTATGCTCTCCAAAGCAATACTAATGTTCCACAGGCCCATTCCTCAGAAATCTGTGGCTTTGGCCATGACAAAATCTATCTGGAACTCAGTTGGGGTGGTGGGGAAAAAATCTAAGTTGTAAAATGATCATTTTCTTCTTTTTGTCTTCCTCTGTAAAAAAAGTTATAATGATAATGATAATGCAAGACTATTATCTGCATATGTAAAATGCGACGTTAAACAAACTTGTGTTTAAAAAGTGCTGAGATAGATGGGAAGGGGAAAAATATCTCACTGCAGGGTTCTTTGGATGTAATATTTTATTGTTACTATTTATTGAGAACTAGGTATTCTAATAAGTGATAACAGGTAATAAAATCGGTAAAGTAGCTGGCGGGGGACTTCGATGTTTCACTAAAACGCCCATGCCAAACTCAGCTTCTCCCAAGTTGTACTTTTTGACAAATGACGCATGGCCCTAATGGTGAAAGCAGGGTATACATGTGAGCATGGGAAGGCATATGAACCTGTGTGAATGTTGTACGGGGAAGAAGGGATACGAAATGCAAATGTGTCCACATGTATGTTTCTATGGGGCGGGGGACTCTAGCTGTCTGATCGTCCCATATTTTTGTGTGTGGCGATTAATGGTTAATAAATACCATGTGCTATGAAGTACAAGGTATCTGGGCACCTGCTTCTCTTTTTCAAAGCATATCTTCCTCACTTCATACACTGAGCAAAAGCGCAGCCAACATTGAAGCTTTATTGTGGTAGATGTTTAAGGGAAGAGAAGGTTCACAGTGTGAGATGCTCTATGCCCACTCAGAGGTAAGCCTTGCAGAATTCATATTCCAAGGTAAGTAGCCAAAACCATGTTGGTTTCTTCCACTTGTATAAGTTCGTCTATGGAAGTGGTTGGACATTATGTGTCCAATGTGGGACATCCTGAGTTCAAGGTGCCAGGCACTGAGTTGCACATGTGGTGCCATTCCACAGGATGCACATGGTTCGTGGATGTGCATTGGGTTGTGCATTGGATTGCACCATTGCTGTCTTGGTTGAGTTGTGCTTTGTTGCCTTGCAGCACAAGGGTTGCCTCACACAACTAATAGATGGCTCCATTATGTAACTCTGATGTAGGCCCAGGACCATTGATTCCTATGTTGAAATCACTCATGGAGAACCTGAGGACAGGTACTCCAGATGTTGTGGGGTTACAATCCCACATTATCCCAGACCATTGCCCATGCAGCCGGGAACCATCAGATAAAGGAAAGCTAGTCTGCAAAGCAAAAGTCAGTTTCCCTCGACTTAGAACTCATATGCTAATGCATGCAGATCTAGTCAAATAAATGATGGGATTTTATTTTTCAAACACACATGCTTGCACAAAATAAACCGCAAGTACCTTATAAAAGAAACCTTGCACCCACACTAACTCACAAGAAGGGATATCTCTTGTAAGACTATCAAAGAAGCAGAAACGGGGAACATTCAATAGAATCTACAGAAGAAAGAAGAGACACATCTCAGGATTATCAAGAGCATCTTGCTTCTTCTGTCTCTTCTGAGATCATGCTTACCGTGACAAATACGCACATGCATGCATCTGCTGACCAAACATAAATGATACCTTTTGTTTCAGGATAGCGTTTTGACTATATAAACATTTAATCCATTCATTAATTGACCAAAGCGCATATGAATAATCAATGAAGAAAGGCGCGTAACCTTTGGCACTCCAGACATTTTAGTTGTTTTGCGCCTCCAAGTCAACTCCAGCGGATGGGACAATATCCTAGGAATTTAGCAATAGCAGGTACATTTCTACACTGCTTACTGATGTACTAAGCAGTTTACAAAGTGTAAGCTAATTGCCCCCCAACAAACTGGGTACTCATTTTAGTGACCTATGGGAGGATGCTTGGGACTAGCAAGGGGGAGAGGGGAAGGAGAGACAGGAGGGGACACTGACACAACGTGGCTGTCTATTGGAACTGCCACAGAAGCAAAGTTTTGCACTTGAGGACTAATGGGACTGTAACACAATCAGGAGCCTATTGACAGGTTTTGCCCGTCAATGAAAAGGGATGTCCTAAGCACAACTCACAGACGGAGAGAGGCTACTGTGCCTACATATTTCTTCCAACTTGGACAAACCAGGAGGACAGGGGCGGGGAACCCATTGATTGGTTTCCAATGATGCAAACACAAATATTTGGCTATCTTAAAATCATAGAATCGGAAGAGACCCCAAGGGCAATCCAGTGCAACCGCATTCAGCCAGGCAGGAAGACACGATCCAAGCATTCCCAACAGGTGGCCGTCCATCCTTTGTTTAAAAACCTCCAAAGGAAGAGACCCCGCCGCTCTCCAAGGCAGCGTCTTCCACTGCAGAATAGAAGTTCTTCCTAATGTTCAGATGGAATTTCTTTTCCGGTAGTTTGGGCTTCGTTGGCCTTGAATTTGAATTGGGCGGCTTCCAAACCAATCCGGTCCAAACCAATTTTGTAGAATTGGGACCGCAGCTGAATCCTTTGGCCAGTCCACACTCTCATCCACAGCATGAGAAGGAAGGATTTCGAAATATTCCTCCCCCCCCCCCCCCCCCCCGTAATGGCAGAAAATCCTGATTGAGATTGATCCTGTTGCTCCCGTCCAGTACTGTATTGCGGCGAAAGAAATTCCTGGAAAATAATTTGTCAAGGTCCCGACTGATCAAAGAAACGTATAAAAGGCCCCCATTTTAAAAAAAAAGAGGGGAAAAAGACCAACTAAATAAAATAGCTAGAGAATCCCCCTCCAAGCTCAGAATGAATTGGCAATTCATTTACCCAACTGTCAGATGGGGTAGCTCAATCCTTAACATGTCTTTAGCAGGAGCTATATCCAGAAGGAAGCAATTCTCTGGCCACTGTGTGTCCATGCTTGGAGTATGTTAATAATTAGAGTATCCAAGCTCTAGGGATTCAGTAAGATATGACTCAGATTTGCAAAAGCCCCATAAATCTCCCTTCTTCTGATTCAAAATGTGTGCTTTATAGCTTTTTCCCTGGCCAATCGAATAAATACATAACATATCTCGGCCCGTTTGCATTTTTTTGCTCTTCGAAAAGAGCGGGTTGCCTCTTTACGCGCCAGCCACAAAGAACAGATTCTCCTCTGATCATTCCTATGCAGCGGAGGAGCACACGGAAACCTTTGCCAATTGGGTAACTTATCATAGGGAATAGAACCCCACTAGGGATGCAAGTCATCCGCAAGGGCAGGCAAATGGATCCGTTTCTCTTTGTCCCGCATTAATGTTTTTCTTCCCAAATATTCCTTCTGACGATGAGGTTTGCAAATTTAAATTATTTAAATATTCAAAAAAAAAAAAAAAAGAACTACAATTACATATCCCCCCATTTGCACTTGACAATACGGGCCTAAATCAGGAGTGGGCACTTGCATGGGGGCCAGGGGACAATGTTACCCCCCAGACACCCCAAAAGGTGGCACCCTCCCCAGACCAAACCCAAATACCTCTGCTTTCAACTGCAGTCCTTCTCAAAATGGGGACAGAAAGTGTCACTTTCAGTCTTCATTTGGAGAGGGACTAAAGAGAAGAATGGAACTATTTGTGGGCAGTACATGGTTCTGGGGTTCTTGTAGAGCATAACCCCTGTTGCAACTCCTTGTTGCAGTACAGCTCATTGGTAGGAAGGGACTGCAAACATCATCCTGCAACACCCTGGGCACCAGCAGTAGAGACCTCCATTGCCCAGTGTGGCTGCTGACCATTAAGATAGATTTCGGAGTTGGATCAGGAGAAGGTACATGGTTACATACAGTTGGCCTTTCATATCCATGGATTCTTTATTCATGGATTTAATCATCCACCGCTTGAAAATATTCCAAAAAACATTCCAGAAAACAAACCTTAATTTTGCTACTTTATATAAGCAACAACATTTCTCTATGCCACTGCATATAATGGAATTGAGTATCCATGGATGTTGGTATCCATAGGGGGTCCTGGAACCAAACCCCAGCAGATATCAAGGGTCCATTGGATTTGTAACTACATCTATGATGTAGGATCTCTGGTGGCAGGATACTAAACTAGTAGCAGGATACTACACTAAGTAGCTGATGAAGAACACTGGTTGTGACATGCCACCACTGCATAACTCCAGGAGTGTAATGTTACATTATCTCCTCGATGCAGGACCTCAGCCATGGATTGCTCTAAGTAACACCTTGTTCTATTTATTTTGTACATGTTCCACTGAAGGCATCATTTGTTAGCCGCAATGCACCACTGGGATGTCAAACCGCAAGTCCTACAACCACCAAAAATGTGTACCATGGGCCTCCAAAGCACACGCGTCCCCTATTTGGTTATCGCAAATACAATCGAATCAAATTCCAATCACGTCGGAAGTACCAGGCTACAACGCGGATTTCCACCCACTGCAAAGCAAAAGGCTGTGTTCGCCTGCGCACATATACGTGGGCCTATAATCAGATAATTAGAAACTAATCAAAATCCCAGTCTGCAAGGAAGGCCCCAGTGGGTTTCTGGTAAGAACACCTGGAAAAGATTGATCAAAAAGTGGCCGGCAAAGGGCTGTGATTTATGAGGAGTAAGCCTCACTTAAGTAGGAGTTCTGTGGAAATATTGCTGCTACAGACCTGGAGGGGGGAACGCCCACTGTTTTTCCCGAGTTACTAGATTGTCAAGAGAAATCACTTGATATGGCTGCATGATTATTGAAACAGAGCAAGAGCAAGGAAGGTTTCGGTTGCCATCTGCAATGCCCTTCCTCCAGGAAAACGCTCTTGGCTTAGATGGGGTCGAGTGACTCTGACACCAAGAAACTCTCAGGTTGCTCACTGAGGAGTTACAGTGTTGAGGGTTGCAGGTCAGAATCACTTCTGTAGGATTCATTGCCACTCGTATCAATAGCCATCTTACCTAAAAGTGCAAAAGATCAGATACCTTTTGGAGCGGACGGGAGGGTGGCCTCTCATATCACCCTTTCGAAGTGAAAAGTGCAGGGATTCTCACAAAATAAAACGCATCATCTTTTGAAACAGAGAGGCTAGGGGCAAGAGCATTAAGGGATGTGGATGTACATACATGCTCCTTCAAGTCATTTGTTGATTTATGGCAACCCCATTTGTTGATTTATGGCAACCTCATTTGTTGACGTATGGCAACCCCATTCAAGTCCTAAACAGGGATGACCCCGTTTAGCTTCCAAGGCCAGATAGGAACTGGTGCCTTTAGGGGATCTAAGGTCCTATTGTACCTCTTCCTAAACATTTCCTGTTTTTTCTCCTTGCCTCAAGAAAGTTGTCAAAAATGGACGCAGTTTTCAAAGACGATTCACAGTTCAGGCTTTAGTCTGTGCAAGAAAAAACGTTTGTGGTTGTTGGAATTTTATTCCCAAACAAAAGAACATTTCTGTGCAGAGAGCAAGTTTCCTGCACAGAAAACGGCATAAAAAATGTTGTTTTTGCATCACACAAAAAATGCTCCGTGCAAGTCCCAACCTGCAAAGATTTTGCCTACCTTGTCAGGTTTTCCAACACTTGACCAACCTGTCTTGCTACCATTTTGTTCCAAGATTTTCAGATATCCTTTCCGCTTAAAGAACAGTGTAGAGAAAGTGGCCAAAAATATGGGCAGCTCTCCATTTCCCTCACTTTCCCTGTTCCGTGCTTTCCCTGATTTGCCTTTTGCAGAGATGCAAGGAGTTGTTTTATTAAAATAGTCCTAGCCTTCAGATTCGCACAATGTTTTTGGTGTCTGCTTTTCCTTCCAGGCAAATGTGTGATCCATACGTCCACTTCGGCAAATTGTTTTCTAGCCTTTGGCGCCCATTAAACAAACTTCTCCAGGCATTAGTCAATAAACAGGCCGATCCTCTCTAGGAGAAAGAAGGAACCTGTCATTCATTTGGATACGCCTTCCCTTAATCTAAGGAAGAAACATTTTAAATATAATCAGCCAAGGGAAAAAACAGAAAAATGGGCGACATCTGACTCCCATATGATAAGACAATGGAGTAGTTTACTTTCAAGCCTGCTTCAAGTCAGTATCTTCAGTCTAATGCAACAGCAAGGAAGAGAGGAAAAAGATCAGGGCTTCCAATAAATCAGAAAGGGTTTTGTTTCCCCCCTGCCTTCCGATTTATCTTTGCCCAGAATCAAAGAAATCTAAGAAAAGGAAGAAAGAGACAGGGATATTGGAGTTGGTTTCTGATGGGGACTGGAGGCGAACAAAGAAAAGTGATAGGGTTATTACCCCCTTTGCATGTGGCCGTACTGAAACCACATTAAAATCCAAGCTCCGTTGGCTTGTGGTCACAAGAAGGATATTGTGTCCAAAAGAAGAGGAGGCATCCAGGATATTTCCAGGTTCAAAAAGAGAAAAGAAAGGAAGCGTCGCAGAAGTTTTCTATATTAAAAAAGTGATTGAATGCAGCCAAACAAGATGGATGACTCAGCCCAGCTTTGGGTAAGACATCGGAGGGAGGCGCTAAAGCCAGATGGACACAGCCAAAGACTTAGAAAAGAGAAAGCTCAAAAGCCACAAAATGAACTAAAGCAGCCAAGGAGACCATCGAAGCCTGTAATACACATGTGTGCACACACGGAGACATGTGGCTTTCCTGGTCCTCCCTGGAAATCTAGGGGAATGTGGTCCTACCTGGCTGAACAATCCTATACAAGTCAGGGGTGGTTCAGGAAAAGCATCTTCTCTTCTCTGAGTTAAAATATTCAGCTTCCAAAATCGTTTCTCATAAGGCTTGGTTTCCAGACCTTTGATTGTTTTGGATGCCCTTCTTTGAACACGTTCCAACTTGCTGCTATCCTTTTTGAATTGTGATGCCCAGAACTGGACATAATATTCCAGCTGAGGCCTGACCAAAGCAGAATAGAGTGGCGCTACTTCCCTTGATCTGGACACTATATTCCTATTGGTGCAGCCTAGAATCGCATTGGCTTTATGGGCTGCCGCATCACATTGTTGGCTCATGTATAGCTTGCGGCCTACTAAGACCTCCAGATCCTTTCCGCATTACTGCCTCCAAGCCAGGTGGCACCCGTCCTATATTTGTGGATTTCATTTTTCTTGTCTTGATGTAGTACTTTACACTTATCTCTGTTGATGTATGAGTATCATCTCCTGTATGGTCAGTGGTCTCGTGGCTTATCTCTTTCTCTCAGAGTCCTGGAAAGTTCAACAGAATGAAAGAAAGTGAGAGAGAGAGAGAGAGACACTGACAGATGAACAACTTTATTTTCGCAGGGGCGACTCCATCACTTGGCAAATCCTTCTTTGATGAGATCAAATATTATTTTGGAGAGACAGAGGCAGCGGGGGGGAGAAGGAAGAAAAGAACCCAGTTAAGCTCGTGCAGTGCCTTGAAGTGGACTCAAATGGAAAGCAAATCCCTCCACAGAGAACTCTTTGGACATATTCCTCCCATTTCGGGTCCAACAAAATGACTTTGAAAAGCCACCGTTGCTTACTTTCACCCGTGTCGGAGCTTAGGGAAGAAGACCCCGAAAGAGAAAGGGATGAAATGGAATTTGGAAACGTGTTGTCGGAGCCATCTGTTCATTCGGAGAAAGAGGAAACATTATTTCGAAAACATATAAACTGTTGTCTTTGAAACGAAGGGAAATCTTGGCCGGCGCTTAAATGGATAGCTTTCAGAGTTTCTGGTCTGTGAGCATCTCTGATCCCATCATTCATGAATGAGAAGTGGGGGAAGAGAGAGACAGGAAAGCAGTAAAGATGAATGAAATTTGCTCTGATCTGAATGGTTTCCCGATATTCAGCCAAATGGGAACGGATTGTGGCCTTTGCCACTGGCCACTTGAACCCCCTTGTTCATAGGAAGAACAGTCTAGTGGGGGGGGGGGTATTCCATCTTGGTAGGACTGGCGCAAGGCATTAAACTCCCTCCTATCCCAGTGCCACAGCGTGAGCGATCGTAACCGATCATTTTAGAAAAATGACTTTTGTGGACTATAACTTCCAGCCAGCATGGCCATAGGAAAAGTAACTTTCCCAAGCTGTAGCGGGATGAACCAAGAGGAGGGATCCCAGAGCAGTAGGTAAGCCAGTTGTCCAAAGAGCAGCTGAGGACAGGATGAGCAAGAAAACCAAAAATCAGGTGTGAAGAGCAAATGTGGATCAATACTGCACAGACAAAGCAACTGGATCCCTATCTGTCATGGCCCTGTCCTTTGGAATCTTGGGCTCTGCAGTTTGGCGAAGGACTTTGAACTTGGCTTAGTGCACTCCCATGAATTACAACACTACAGTGGAGAAATCAAAGTACCCCATCAAACTACAAATCCCAGGCTTCGGTAGCCATTGTAGGATTCATCCGTCCCAGGGTTCTGTAGAGGTCTGCCCAGGATACTAAATTACAGATGTTGGGACAGAAGTGTCATATAGTTTTCTGTGGGTTTTTCGGGCAATGTCGCCATGTTCTAGAAGAGTTTATTCCTGACATTTCGCCAGCATCTGTGGCTGGCATCTTCAGAGAATGCTGGCATGGAAGAGAGTGGGGTCACACAGCACATATATACACCTAACTCTCTTCCATGCCAGCATTCTCTGAAGATGCCAGCCACAGATGCTGGCGAAACGTCAGGAATAAACTCTTCTAGAACATGGCCACAGAGCCTGAAAAACTCACAAAAAACTATGGATGCTGGCCATGAAAGCCTTCGACTTCACATAAGTGTCAAATATTCATCTCATCCAGTCCCTCTGAGCAAAATCGGCTGTCATATTCTGAGTCAACTGAAGAGAAGAGCGCTTTGCAAGGAGCAAACCTGGGGGCCGTGAAACTGATACCTTAAGAATAAAGGTGCAAAAATATATCTAAAGTAAAAATGCAATAGTAAGTAGTGTAGTCATGTTGCCGAGGAAGGGTTAAAGTGTCTCCTACTATGCAGGGCTGCAGGAATACTGAAGGAAAGGGAGAGATATATTCCCCACCGCCGCCACCACCACCATTACCCCGCCTGCTGTCTTATACGCTGATAAGGAATGAAAAGGTGCAACTCATTCCATATGGCGCCTGAGCCTCACGCCAATCGGGCCTCTGGCAGGCCTGCCAATGTATAAGAGCTCGCAAGCCTGATAAATGGAAGGTCCTTTCTTGTGGCCAGCTAGAACGAAGTTGGCTCAGGATAGGGAAAGGAGAGGGAGGGAGGCAGAGAGAGAGAATTTGAGTCCCCCCCCCTTCAGACATGTAGAAAAAGAAAGTTTTCAGATCTGTAACTAAAGGCAACCCCTTTCTTTAGGGTGGGGGAAAGGCGGCAGAGACAACCAAAGAGGGATGCTTCAAGAGGATGATATTTTGTGTAGGGGGTGTGAATTATCCTTAGGTGATTTATTATGTACATTTGGATGTATCGCACCGTAGTTAGTAACTTATATGCCCCAAGAGGTGGGCATAAGGTAGATCCGTATCGAGTCGAAGATCTCTAAATGATAGGCAACATATTGGTAAGGATGTGGGGTTTTTTTTTTGGGGGGGGGGTTGGACTGCCAAGGCTAACTCAAGAAATTTGGCTGCCCGAGGAAGAATGGCACATGGGACCCACATGCCATAGCTTGCCACTGCCCATGATGAAGGATGATGTGAGCTGTGGTACAATAATATCTGATTTTCACCCCCAACCTCAATCGATCCAGAGTCAAAGGCTGACTATGGACCATGCTTTTATGGGGATGTTTGACACTTTCTTTGGTCTCCCGGTTCGATTTGATGAAATTCCAGGTTGCCTCGGTCTGTTTGTAGGCCTTTCCAAATGCCTCTCAGCATGAATAACAAATCCATCAAGGCCCATCCAAGCTGAGGGAGGCTGTCATCTCTGCTTCAACCCTGAACCATGGGCTATGGTAAATCTTTCTCTGTCAGGCTGACGGATCCCTTCACCAAAGGGCTGAAGAGCTTCCCGTAGTTACTCGCAGGCGGCCAAATATTTCCCCTCTGGAGGCTGATCCTGCAGCCTGCCTTGAAGCCAAGATGTTGCACATCTTGCCGCGAAGATGTGAGCCCCTTAGAAGAAGAAAAAATATATATGTTCCTATTAACTCCTGGATCTATCACCATCTATTGCTGGAATAAAGAGGGAGCCTTAACTCTCTCCAGCTGGCTTCATGTTCTTGGAAACACCAGCTCATTACTCATGATGGGCACTTGTGGAATTAGCCGACATCCAGGAGAGTTTTACTCATGTTGAGCTGCGCATGGGGATTGGTATCAATAGTTGGCCCAACGTAGCTGTAGGAGAAGGACCGTTTCATGTTTTTAATGCTTCCCAGCAAGGTTTGGAGTGGGTAGGGGGAAGGACTAGGGCAATTGCAGTATCCCTGCCTGCGGAAAACTAGCACATCAAAAGGCGCAACATGTTTCAGAGGGGTAGAATTCAAAGATATAGCTGCGTTAGTCTGTTGAATCAGTATACAGAGAGATCTCGTAGCACCTTTGAGACTCACCTGGACGCAGCGCCAGAGGAGCACTGTGACGTCGCCCACCATGTGGTGACGTGCATGGCATCATGTCGGCATGGAGGTGGAGTACGGGCATGTGTTGTGTGGACCCCACAACCCCACTCCACCCCGATGCCAGCCTTTGATGCCAGTCTGTCGAGGCTCTGAGTCTAAAATGTCCCAGTTTATAACCGTGAAACGCTGGAGGGTGTGCTATATAGATTGTTGTGGGACCCCAGGGCAGAGTGACAAGATGGTAAGATGAAAGTGGTAAACAGTATGGATGGTGGCACTGGTGCCATCCATTGCCAATCACAACCTGTGGCCTCTAGGCTATGGGTTGCCCATTGCAGTATTAATCGTATTTGCCATTAATAGGCTTTGTCCGTCTTGTTAACTGTGGCACTACCAGGGTCCAAATATCATATAGGCCATTCTCTGTGAATGGGATTTTGTGCATAGTGGGTGATGGGAGTCAAGGCTGCATAAGCCTTCCAGCTTAAGTGAAATCATCTGCCCTGGCATCGACTCCAGGAGATGTACAGTTCACTACCTTGTCAAGCCAGGATATTAAATTAAGCAATTTTCATCAGATAACACATCTTCTGGTTCATGTAAAATGTCCGGCAAATCGTTGAGCTCATAATTCAGCCTGATTGAAAGTGAGCTGCTAATCCATTTCACTTTGTAGATATGAAAGCCGTGTGGCCAAAAATGTGGCTTGCCAGAGAAGGCCTCTTGTAGCCAGGTAGGCATTCCTCCAGCCAACTCTTCCGTCGCACCTCCTTTTACCTCAGATCCATTGGCAAGGTCATGTTTGCTTTAGATAGCCCCGCTCTTTGCCACCATCTGAGCTGTCCTGTCCCTATCGGCTGAGGATCCCCTTAAAACGACTTCAAAGGTCCAGGTCGCCTGCTAAGTGGGGATCTTTATCCCACAAATTTGAGAATGTCAAGGATAAACCCCACAATTGACGGAGAGATTTTTGTGGATCAATGGCTTATGGGGTTTTGCATATATTGACAATAGGATAATAAATGATAGGTATTACATATATATAATACATTTAGATATTCTATTCTCAAGTCTCTGCTGTGTTAATACAATAGCCAGAGTAGTTCAGGGGCTGGCGACTTCCCCAATAGAAAGCCAGCATGGTGTAGTGACCAGGGTTCAAATGCTTGCTTAGCCATAGCAACCCACTGGGTGAATTTGAGCAAGTCACACTCTCTCAGCCTCGGAGGACGGCAAAGGCAAACCCCCTCTGAACAGATCTGGCCAAGAAAACCCTGTGATAGGCCCACCTTAGGGTTGCCGTTAAGTCAAAAATAACTTGAAGGTATACAGTAATAAAGTTCTCCATTAGACTACTGCAATTGGGTCTACATGGGGCTGCCCTTGAAGATTACTTGGAAGATGAAGGTAGCATAAAAGGCAGCAGCTAGATTTTTACTAGAACATTACATGGAACACCGGTTTTAAAGGAGCCATACTGGCTGCTAATACGTTTCTGATCTGAATTCAAGGCAATGACATTGAAGACATGGCATATCAGAGCTTGGAAAGTTGTTGTTTTTAAAAGTAAAAGTGATGCATTTGGTTCCTTGTTGCAGCGTTGAAAAAGCTACCTGTTGCTGGGACTGACTGCAATGCTAAAAGCAAGACACAGTTCAAATGTTATTTGTTCTACTACAGTATTTGTTAGTTTTCCCGTACAATCTATGACTTTGCTTCCAAAAAGAAAGAAAAAACCCTTAGGAGTGATAAAAGAATGGCATCAAATTCGAAAAGCTCCTTCCAAAATGCTTCTAAAACAGCTCTTTAAATATAGCTTTTGGAGGTAACCAGGAATGATGGTTTGTTATGCCAGCAAATTACTGGCCTGTTACTCACTGGCCCGAATTCTTTTAGTTTATGCATCCCCAATACTAGCTTTTGACGTGAAATTGTTGTAATTTGCAGTGGATTTTTCAGGACTAGCAACTTTCTATCTTCACTATTTTTTCCTTTTGCTCCAGTGGAGTAGGCGAGAGCTGAAAAACAGCTTTGGAAGCTGTATGCAGTCTATGGGCATCAGGATCCCCTTCTCTGTTATACAGGAGAGCTCCGGCTGAACTTGGGCCTGAACAGACAGGCCAAAATAAAGCTGCTTCGGGTCACTTTGGAGGTATGCTGTTTAAATGATACATGCATCCTAAGAGGTCGAAAGCTGTGCCAAAGCTGCGTTCCAAACCTTAGGACTGGAGTGTGGCTTTGGAGCGGTTTCCAGCCTCTTAGAATGCATGCATCATTTAAACAGCGTACCTCCAAAGTGACCCGAAGCAGCTTTATTTTGGTCTGTTTGTTCAGGCCCATAGTTAGACTTTGAGATCTGCATTTTGTGAATCCAGATCTCTCTAATATTTGTGACTCCAGGCCTCCCTCCCGTCAATCAAGATTTTGCCTGTCGGCCTACTCCTTTATCTCCTTCATCCTCTAAAAATTGCTGACAGAGACTTGGCATGTTCATCGGTCCGACCTTGTTTGACCGAGATCAGCAGCAACAACGGTAGCAGCCCTTTTCTGATCTCTTTCCTTAGTATCCATTCATTTTCCATGCACCAGTTCCTATAAGTCCCCTGATCCCACATTTACATCCCACACATGGCCAGTCCCACCAGTTTCCGGAATCGTGGCAGGGCTGAAAATTGAGATTTCTATTTGGCTCAGATCTTGCATCAGAGGCTAGGGCTGCATTTCCACTGCAGAATTAATGCAGTTTGGTACCACTTTAACTACCATGGCTCAGTGCCATGGGATCCTGGCATTTGTAGTTTGGTGCAATATTTCGTCTTCTCTGTCAGGGAGCTCTGGTGCCACAAGAAAAGACAAATGCTAGGATTCCATTACGGTTACAGCGGTGTCAAAATGCATCCATCCTGCAGTGTGGCAGCAGGCTTATTGTTCTGGTTGTGTGCCTTCAAATCCTTTCCGACTTACGAAGACCCTATTTTGGGGTTTTCTTGGCAGGATTTGTTCAGAAGTTTGTCATTGCCTTCCCTCAAGGCTGAGACAGTGTGACTGCCCAAGGTTTTGTGGGTTTTGTGGCTGAGCTAGGAATCGAACCCTGATCTCCAAAGTCACAGTCCAACACTCAAACCCTTGTGCCACTTTGGCTCTCTAGCAATGCATAATTTTTTGATGATGGATGTACACCACTAAAATGATAGTGACCTGTGACAATACGCAATGGGCCAATGCACAAGATATCCCATTGCACAATGTGTCCCAATGCACAATGCATTACATGTCCCAGGACACATTGTGCATTGAGGCATGTTGTGCATTGGGACCATTGTGCAATGGCCGCATTACTATCTCATATGTCCTCTAAACTGGTAAGTGCAGGAATGGGACAGGAACGTTTCTTTTCCTCCATGCAGACACCACCTTAGGCAAGAGATAAAGAAGAATGGGATGAAAAAGCAAAAGAGAATTATTATTATTATTATTATTAGTAGTAGTAGTAGTAGTAGTAGTAATAGTGCCAAGTACTCTCATGGGTTAAACTCTCCACATGGCATTCACAAGAAGTCCTGCGCATAGGTACAAGGGCTCTTCGACGCTGAGGTCTTGGTGGCTGGGTCTTTTAGGGGAACCTGAGCTCCTGTTCCTTTTGAGCAGTTGTGGGTTTTAAGTGCTTCTCCGAGCTAAGCCTTCCTCTGCAATGGCATGGTCGGATTTGCCTCTAAATTCCTTCCAGCTGTGAAGACGGGGAGACGCGCTGATAAGGTTTTCCCCAGTGTAGGAATGAAACATTGGCCAGAGGTAGCTGCTGAATGCATGACTTTCACTCTTGCCCAGTTTCGGAGCATATGGAATATATTGTGGTCTGCGAGAAATATATTTTAAGAATGCCTCCTGTATCTTTTCAAGGGCTGGATTGCTGCAGGTGTCACCAAAGGTTGCTGAACATCCTGACTGCTTTTTATCGTGGGGATGGGGGAGAGAGTTCACAGGGAAGAGAAATCCATGCGAGGCTCCTTCTCAGACTGGATAGAAATGGCACTGGGGGCTCTAGCAAACTAATGTGGAAGAGTCCCAGAAGTGAACATTTGTTCTAGCCCCACAGTGACCATCCATGATGTGGCATTTTGCAGAGTCCCAGAAGCTCCTAGATGAAGAAAGCTGTCCCCCCACACCCACCCAACTCCCCTGGATTATGCATGTTTATGATATGATCTTTTTCTCCTCTTGCCTCCGTTATCTTTGTGGATTCATGTGCAATTCTAGATGCGTCTTCTCAAAAGTCGGTAACATATAAGTGATCTGAGTCCCGCATACATCAGAACATATTTCAGGGATGGAGAGACAGACAGAGGTATACCTTGCTACCTGATTTCCCCCTTTCCTCTCGTCCCCCCGCAGCCGACTTCAGAATTGGGAAGTTACTACAACTTAGAGGTAACTTACAAAGTGCCGGAGGAATATTTTGACACCTTTCCAGTGAACCACACCGAATGGGTCAGGCCAATGGAGACAGAGCAAAATCAATAAATTCTTCCTTGTCATTTTCCTCATAGGCTCCTGGGGACTCACACTTTCTCGCCCCCGCCCTCCAGCGTAGGCAAATTCAACTTTAACAGCGGGTAAAGTTGTGGTCCTGTTCTACCCGCGCCGCCAAATCATCTATGAGGTTACTCGAAATATGGAGAAGAAACCAGCTGAGGACAGTAGCAATTGTCTGACAAAAATGACTGCGGCATTTCAGTGAGAACACAGAGCGCATACTTTTGTTGGACATCATCATTGATGGGGCACAACGTTGGGTTGGGGTGATTGCTACAAGATTTCTGCCACATCTCCAGATACGAGAATATAGAAGCCTTCAGGGATCAGAGAGAGAAGAAAAACATAGGAACACAGTCCCTTCCTAGGCCAGATCTGGATTCTCTGACTGGAACCCCATTGGCGTCTTGACTCACACATATGTACCCCTATAGAAGTGGCATTTTAGTCCACAGTAGAACAGCCATATCCAATTCAATAATGCAGAAGCATAGCTGTGTATGTGAGGCCATTTTAGATGGTTGCACATTACCGGTGGATCCATCTGTGTGCAGCACATGAATGTGCATTTTATATTGGTCGTGCATTTGTTGTGCAACATCACATTTCACAACCATGGCATAGTTCGGTGATTGTAAAACTGTGCAACGGCAACATACTTCCCCTTCTGGCTACTGATATCTATTATTGTTGCAAACTATATATACACAAAAGACTAGCTGGAGCTAGCTTGGTTCAGCAAAACATCTTCAACCAAGTCCACAGATTCCAGGTCACTTAAGGCAGCTTAGCTATATCTTAATGGGTGAGATCCTCGTTGATGGTATCCTGTTGATGGTCTAATTTTGGTCAATATTTAGTTAGACTACCAAGTTCCTGCTGGTTACTGGACTCCTAAAAAACAGTGCAACAATGTAGTTTGATGGATCAAGACACATCTGTCCTTCATCAACAGTTGATGCTCACATCACTTAACTTAGATCAGTCCTATATTAGCTGTGATGAGATCTTAACTGGACCTTCTTGGGTTGTAAAAGGGAACACATCTTTGGTGGACCATGATGATACTCCTTTTTTTTAAAAAAATAACATAATATTCGATGTAAAATGAAAGTAAACAGAAGTCAACCCACCCGTGGTTGAGTCAATACCACCTTTGCTTCTAAGGAGATTTCATTACACTTGAGTTAGTAGATAGAATTCAAGTGACATCTCCTGAGGCTTTGGGCTGGGGAGTGGCTGGAGAGCGAGTCGGCAGTGGTCTTCCCACAGGGACTGTGACACCTTGTGTGTTTTGACAGGGGACAGGTTGTTCAGCTGCTTAATAGCCTGTCGGACATCATGTTCGCTTGCCTCTCCATTAGGGCCGAGTGGGGATGTACAGAAACCAGGCACAGCTTAAAGGTTGGGGGATTTAGCTGTGGCACCTCGGTTGGCTGCGACAAGTGCCGGGATCAATACACCAATCCATTACTGCTCCTCTGGGGTCGGAGGTCAGCTTGTTCCATCTAGCCTAGTCTATCGAGCCGCGGGACAGCTGAAACGCGGAGCGGAGGAGCCAGAAAAGCACAGAGGCAAAATTGAGCATGTCAGTGCATGGTTTCAAGGCCCACCGGAAGGGCTAATAATGGCTCTGTGGGATATGAAGCCATGCTGAAGTGATCTGGCCAACAGCCTTGCCCCATCACCGGCAGAGGAGAAGTAACCACCTCATCCTCACATCCATAGCACACCAAGGGGGACCCAGGATGGAAGCTTGCGTGCCAGCTGTCAATACGCAACCAGGGGTTGGATTTCAATATCGCAAGAAGAGCAAGCGATTCCCAGTGGGACAAGCCAACGGCTCCTTGAGCGTTCAGTTCGGTTATGCACAGCATAAAGACAACAAGGGTACATCCAACCTGTTGCTGATCATATTCAACTAACTTAATATCCTAGCTCGACCATGAAACCCATTGGGTAACCTTGGGCAAGTCACACGCTCTCAGTCTCAGGGGAAAGTAATGGCAAATGGCTTCTGAACAAATCATGCTGAGAAAACCCCCATGAGCTTTAGGGTTGCCATAAGTCAGAAATGTAATTCTGAATTCCATGTTGGTTTGCCTTAGTGGGCACACAGCAACAACAGAAAGATTGTAGACCCTGTGATATGTTCTCCTTAGTGTCGCCATAAGTTGGAAATGACTTGAAAGTACACGACAACAACAACACCAACAACTTTGTCACTCCAAAACCAACATTCTGGAGGTAGCATCTTTACTTCTAGCCCATTCGTTCCAAGCTCTGAATATGCAATAGCACTGTCAGTCTAGGGAGGCTGGCTTTCTGGATGCAATGGGGACTTCAGTTTCTTTTCTTGCACTGCATTTCATCCTCAGATGGAACAAATATTTCATTTTGTCTATGCATAGGCTGCACAGGACTACTGGGAGGGAGAGAGAATGAGAGAGAGAAGGGAGATGATGCTGAGAAAGTACTTGACTATTCAAGTCCCTGGGCTCTTGTTCTCACTCTAGTTAGCAGTCCTTAAGACCTCTGTGGATAGCTGGGGGATGCAACTCCTGGTTTGCCAGTAAGGCTGACAAGCAAGGCAAGAGAGAGACAGAGTGCGTGCGGACATGTGCGCCTCTGTGCGTGTGTGCGCACGCACTCACACAAGTAGCAGCAAGTCATGTATTGATCTTCCTAAATGGAAAAAAAAACCACATGCTGAATTTAGCCAAGAGAGAGAGAAAGCGGGAATCCAGATGGGACCTTCCCAGAAAACACTGGTTTCCAATCTCTTCCCAATGGCCTGTTGTGCCTCAGACTTCTCCCCAAAGCCCAGTGAGCCAAGCCCTCTGAGAACCCTGAAGTGTTATTTGATGTTATCAATAAATTTGTCAGACCGAATTTCCCGAGATGGCGCAAGGGTCACTTCATGCCATGTCAGAAGCTCACAGCGTACCGGGGCAACACCTTCCCCCGAGGCAGGTGACAGAGAGATGACAGGAGGATCTGAACATATTGAGGGTGAGGAGTGGAAAGGAGGCCAGCCAAAGGAATTTCTCTGGTGGCAAGCAAGAGAGAAGTGGAGACGGCAGTGGTCTTTGAACCAATGTCTCTTCCGATGGGACGCCAGTGAAGGCCACAAATGGCCACAAGTGATGCTCCGGCTAACGGTGCTCATGGTTGTGCCTGTGCTGCAGAGTTCTGTCAAAATGATAGAAAGGAGTGGGATGGAACGGAACCAGTAGACATAAGAAGGACCTATGGAGGGTGTGTGTGTCACACGACAGAAGAAAAGTATGAAGTTGGGGCAACTTTTCAGGAGGGGCAACTTCCACTAAGGCTCTCCGAGAATCCCAGTTCCCTAAAATGATAACAAACAAACAAACATTAAAGTAAAGCAAGACTTACATCTGCATAACTCACTGCCAGGATTCCTTGTCTGCCTTACAAGCAAAACCTGTCAAGAAAGAGCCACACTCTCCACCCAAAGCCTTGTCATCTAGCTTTGGCAGCTGGTGGTTTCCATGTCATTGGAATGGTGAATTTCCTCCAAGTTTTAAGCCAGACTTAAAAGGAGCTATCCAAGATGACGAGTCCAATTCCTCATATAGGCTTAGTAGAATCATGGATTCTTAGCATGCCTCGTTGCTGGGTCCCCCATAACCCAGAATATAATGTTCCGGAGTTGCTCCAGGTGGACACAATGCAGGCAGGCCAACACCATAAGGTCCTGCTGATCCATCCCTCTTGGTGATGCCACTGCTGCAGGGTCACTACCTGGCCACCACCGCCATTCCTTCAGTGGTAAGAACAGGCCACAAGGCCATGTGATCAATAAGGAGGAGGTTACTTTACCTTTCCTTATTGATTGCACAGGCACCCTGTTCCGACCTCAGCAGAAGTGATGGCGACAGTCAGGATCTTAAAATGAGGCGGCAGTTGTAGCTCAGAAGAGGGTAAGGGTAGGGCAGGGTAAGGGAGCTGGCACTGCATTTGCTGCCTGGACAACTGGCCAAATCAGGCTGGACCCAATCCAGCTCTCCAGACAGCCTCTTAAACCAGACCAGCATCTTAAAACAATGGTTTTGCTGCAGATGTTACCATTGAGTTTATCAGACAAGGGGAATTGGAAGTACAATCTGATGGCAATCTGAACGCAAACATGGGGTTTAATGTTATTGCGTGATAGACCGCCACACACAAATTCGGGCAATGGCATGATATTTTCGGGCAATGGAAAGCCAGTTTGAATGCAATGCGCATTCACGTAATTGCGCTAAACTAGCGACTTTAAGTGAATGCGTTCTGGCCCCACTTTCTTTTCATTCGAATTTAAGAGAAATTCCTCCCGTTTGATAAACTCCTGTATGTCATCTGGAAAGGTCGCACTGGGACCAGGGTTAATTCAGTGTATATCCTTCATGTAGACAAGTCCTTAGAGATGGAAGGGGTCTACAGGGGCCATCTGCTCCAAGGAAGGAAGGAAGGAAGGACCCCCCCCTCCCCATTTAAAAAGATGGAATGCTTCTTTATGGGTAATATCTCCCTCTGGTGGTACATGTTGGATGAGATTTTCTCCATCCTTGGAACCCAACAACATGGAAAATCCTGATGCAGTTGCTCACCAAAGGCTGCAGAGTTCTTTTTCTATTTTCCAAATGAATTGTAGTATTCTGGATGGGTAGATAAAAGCAACCAGAATCTGACCATTAGCCATCCGATCAGTCATCCAACTTCCGCTGAACAGTCAAACCAATGCTTTCCATTTAGAATGATTATTATTATAAACCTGATGTCCCCCCCCCCATTTATTTCTTCAACCAGGTGAAGACATATAAAAAGCGGCACTCATGTACACAAAGACGAACGTGATATAATCCCAACTTCATATAATGTCAATCATTTCCCCCACTCACAATACAACTTGACCTCTCTTTCCTCAGTTGTCTCTCTTGTGACGGGGAATATTGTCTTGGAATCTTTTCTTGGAGCAGCGAAAAACGAGGAAACCCAGAAGTTTGAAGGACGTTGGATATTTTTGTTGAAAATCAGCAATTTCCTGCTTGAGTTTGTCGAAGCCTCAAATAGATACCATCTGTGGATTGGTTTGTTTTCGGATCATCCTTAAGGTCTAGAACTTGATCATTCGATATCACGGGTTGCCTTAGGTCCTCACACTCCTCTCCTCCTAAAAATCAAATAGGAAGGAAGGAAGGAAGGAAGGAAGGAAGGAAGGAAGGAAGGAAGGAAGTTGAATATGTTTAGCTTGGAGAAGAAAAGTTTTAGAAGTGACATGATATCTGTCTCCAAATATCTGAAGAGCTGTTGTGTGGGAGATGGAGCAAATCTGTTTCCAGCTGCTCCAGAGAGTATAACACAAACCAATAGATGCAAATTACGGAGCATTTCCAGAGGAGGGCAACTAAAATGATGAAAGGCCTTGAAAGCACCAAACAGAGGCTGGATGGCCATCTTTTAGGGGTGCTTTGATTTGTCTTCTTGCATGTTTGGATGGCCCTTTGGGTCTTTCCCAACTCTATGAAATTGGAGGACAGAAGGAATATTTTAACGGAAACAAAATTGTTCTTGGGAAGAGACAACGTTTTCATTTTGCACCCAGGTAACTACACACCTAGTAAAGGACCATACAAAGACTCCCTATGTACCTGTTTGACAGTATGAAAATAGTCACTTTCTGCTCATGGAAAGACATTCTTGTTGTCTTTATCAGAAAGAAGGGCAGGTTCCAACCACTAGGCGCTCAGAAGCAGATTTTTGACACAGCAAGAAAAGGACTCTGCATGGTGAAATATTTATTTTATCCTTCTTGCGTTTTCAGTGATGATGGATGGCGCTTGTGGGACTCTTGGCTTCTTGTGCCAAAAGAATCTCATTGGTTTGGGATGTTATGCAGCTTGATCTGTGTGCCTAGGAAAAGGGGGTCATTTGCTACTCATTCCTCTGGCGACACATTTTCTTGGGGTGGCACTGTCAAGGGGACAAACCTGGAAGCCTGTTTGAAAGACCACACCGTACCGCTTTCACTCTCAGTGATTTGGAGCCTTTAAATAGCTAACCTTTCCCATTGTTTCCAAAGCTTCCACTGTTTATAAAGTGAAATGTACACAGCGCGGACAGTCCTCATAAATCAGATGGGACTATTGAGTACTGGGGTATAAAATTTAAGGTGGATCACCGCCATTCTCAGATATTCCAAGGATGCAAAACTCCTTGGCTTCTCGGGATCAAGGCGGCCTTGCGGGTTTCAGTTATTCAAGACTGTGGCTGAGAGGTTGGCTGAAGACCTCTGCTCCTTCCTGACTTTTGCTCCTATAGGCCACCGTCCTTTGGATTGGTTTGTAAAGAAACCAGAAATAGAGGATTAGAGGGAGCTTCAAAGTGCATCACATACCAAGGAAGCACATGACAAACCGACAAACCCAGATTTACTCAGAGCTTGGGGAAGAGAATTGTCAGAATACAACTCCCCAAAATTTCCTCCTCCAAGCTTTGAATAAATCTGGGTTTGTCGTGTGTTTCTCTGGTGTGTTCCTTGGTGTCCAGAATCTTGGTTCCTTCCTCCCAGAATCTAATAGGAGTTGTAGTCCCTCTCCAAAAGACTTCTTCAGGCTCTGAATTTATGACCGTATGAATACTTATCAGGAGGTCCCAGAACTTAGTGATGGGAGAGAACATATTTTGCATGCGGAAGGTTTCTAGATACACTCCAGACTCTTCTCGGGGCAGTATGAAGGCATTAAATCCCAGTTATGCCAGAGGTTGTACTTTCAAAATACTTGAGTGAGGAGGCCACTAGTCACCTAGCTATGCAAACAGTTCTCCATTCACCCATAACACAAGGGACTATAGCTATTGGGACTGATATTGGAATGGCCTGGAATGGCCACTAGAATATCACCCAGAACTTCGGCGAGTTTGAAGAAGTTCTTGGCCTCCATCCTCGCCGAAAGGAATCTGTCCCAGTCCAAGCTGGATGCCATCTATTGCTGGGTTTTGCACTCTGTAGCAATGCCAGGCAGCTTTGCAACAAACGGCGATTCCCAAAATTTCATAGCATTGAGCCATGGCAGTCAAAGTGGTGCCATATCAGATTATTTCAGCAGTGCAGATGCCGCCTGAGTCTCTATCTCCCTCTCCATTGACCACGGCTTTTGTGGAAGAAGACTGGATTGATTCTCGATTCATTTGTACTGGAGAAAGTCAGGCTGCTTTGTGGACATAGGGAGAGAAAAAGATTGGCAGCTCCCCATGACTCATTTCTCCTCCCCAAGCTTCACCGGGAGATAACTCTGGGAATCGGTTCGTCTTCATTAAGGCCAGGACTTAAAGCTAAACCCGGGGAGAGCGAGGTTGAAAGTATAGAGATAACTGGTAATCTTTCAAAAATAAACACTTCATATTTGCTCAAATGGAGCATCCCCTGGACAGGAGATAGTGGGGAGGAATGGGGCAGGGGAGAGAGAATGGATGGAAATGTTATTCTTGCAGTCCTGATTTCCCAGCAACAAAAGGACATCGAAGGGGGTCGGAAAATGAGACAGAAGATTAATGACATGGTTGGGGTGGGCTGAGCTGGGTTATGGGTCCTATCTCGGCTCCGGCATTTCCTTTTTTCAGCTGCAGTGGCTTTCGGCTGGGGATGGATGGGAAAAAAGTCGGTGCTTAACTTAGACCGAGAAAGAAAGGGAGGTCTTCCTCAAAGACCTAGCCTCTGTCCTTTGACCCCAGGTGGCATTTTGTGAACTGTCCATTGGTGCCCAGCTGACCATGGCTGGAGGGAGGAATCAGGCCCTGAACTGAACCAACAATGGCACATCTACTGTGTTTCGGGCTTTCTGGCCATGTTCTAGAAGAGTTTATTTCCCCAGCATCTGTGGCTGGCATCACCAGAGAATGCTGGCGGGGAAGAGAGTCTCTTCCATGCCAGCATTCTCTGAAGATGCCAGCCACAGATGCTGCTGGCAAAACGCCAGGAATAAACTCTTCTAGAGCATGGCCACATTGCCCAGAAAACCCACAAAAAAACATGGATGCCAGCCATGAAAACTTTCAACCCACAATGCCACATCTAGAAGCCCCACTGAATTCAATGAGGAAAATTGCTGAGTTGAAGTTTATGGTACTCATCTTCACCCTGGTGATCTCCAATGTATTGGACTGCATCCCTTGCCACCCCCTTTGGGCATGAGGAAAGCCATAGCCATAGCCATAGGAAGGCAGGGCAATGAGGTAGGATATAAGTCAACCTTGTTAGACTGGATTATTTCTGCAGTGCAGATTCTGCAATGCAGCAGTAGCCTAGGTGGCCCACTTAGAATACTGGCCATGATCGATTTGCATAGAGAGTGGACTCAGAGGAAGAAAAACCCATAGCCCAGGTCTAGCTAAGCCTACCTACCAACTTTGCATCTCCTGGGATACATGATTCTAAAACTCGGCTCTGCCCAGCTGACTCTGAAACAGTATCTGATATTGGGCAGGAGGCTTGGTGGTGGTGTTTTTTGTCAATGGGACAAATCTATGCAACTCTTGCTTCCCCCTGAACTTGGAACAGAGGGAAGGAGGCAGTGTGCAAGGCCTCAGCCAGAGAGAAGAACCTGCAGCAGCAATAAAACTAATTTCCTCCTGTAATATATACAAGACTTTCCTTCGGAGAATTATGGCCCAAGATGATCAAAGTCTGTAAGTGGTACTTATGCTATCGGTTTCACCCCCTTAATGCCCTTCTGTCAAAACAAAGCCCCTCCAAAGGGCTTTGAGGATAGTCACGTGAGCATAATGGCTTTCTTTCCCCCCCGAAAAAAGATCCTAAGCACTTGGTAACGTATACAAGAGAGGACTATTAGATCAGGCAGCGTAATTGTACTTATGGCTCAACGTAAACATTCTTAGGTTAGCGAGATAGTGCTTGGCGTGGGCTCTGGATTCAAATGCAAACCTTTCTCGCTGGAAAGAGAAAAGTGTATATATGGGCGTGTGTGTTTCCTCAAGGTTCATCCTGAGAAGGTTAAATGGGATCAGGAGAAGGAGATAGGGAAATGGATTGATTAAACGGCAAACGTGAAATTTATCAGGCTCTATTTAATCTCCTAAGACTCTAAGAGCTTCGGCGGATTTGCACAACGAAGGGTAATAATTTTAACGGGCTGATCTGATTATTTTGTCTCTCTTCCTCGCTCACCTCACCTCTCTTTTGCATAGGGAAGAGAGGGGCAGTTTTTTGTGGGTTACATTTTGACACGAACCTGAGTTCGCACTGCCCACACCAATACACCAAACAAAATGGCATTCTCTGTTGTTATTTGCATCCCTCTAAGTGGAGCCAGCTTGGTATCATGGTTTGAGCCTTGGACTATGACTCTGGAGACCAGGGTTCAAATCCCACCTTGGCTATGGAAACTCACTGGGTGACCTTGGGCAAGTCACACTCTCTCAGCCTTGGAAGGATGGCAATGGTGGCAACCCTCCTCTGAAGAAACTTGCCAAGAAAACCCCATGATAGGGTCACCTTTGGATCCCCATAAGTTGGAAATGACTTGAAGGCACACAACAACAACACATTTTGCAATGAAATACTCCAGTTTTTTAAAAAAGTGCATACAAAAATGCAAGTATCAAGGAAACAACTAAAACAGAAAAAGTGTACACTGGAGCAAATAACATTACAAAAGCCTTCTGTATAGGAAACAGCTTGCATATGAGCACATTAAGGCAAAAATGCATGTTGTTATCTAATCTAATCTGTAGAGGCTGAGTTGCATGTCCAATGCCAGCGCACATGGATGCTCATCCAGCCTTGCACACGGACACACATGGACACTGCGCATGGTTCTGCATGCCCATGTTGATGTGGGTTCGGCTGTGCATTTGCTATCTTGGTTCGGTCAATTTGGGGGAGTTAGGCTGCTGGGAACAAAAAGTGGAGGAGCAAGGCCTTTATGGATAAGGCGGCAACTTTGAAATCCCCACTCCACCCCACATCCCTTCCATTTTCATTTGCAAAGCTACACAAACATGGCTACTCTTCTGGAACTAAGAGATGCTGGGTGCTATGTATCTGTGAAACTGGAATACTAACCCAAGTATTTCCCCAACTACGTTAAACACATCCCCCCACCGACCCTCGTCCTTCTTCCCTATATTTGTCACAAAGTTCAACCAAGGAAATTCCAGACCTGTTAGGATGGATCCACCATCCATTAGGCCTGACAGATAGTACGCTCGGAGGTCTTTGAAGTACCACAGCTGGGTTAGTTTGTGTATATACTCCAAGCTTCAAACAGGGGAGGGGGGAAAAACCACCTCTGCCATTAACCCCTGCTTAGGACCCCCACCTTCAGCGATTCAGGTCCTCAGAGCTTCATGGAGAAACAATTCCCCATGACCACATCCTACCCTAGGAATCTGATCAGAGCTTGCAAGAAGCTGGTTACAAATAACTACTTTGTTGTTATGGGCATTCAAGTCAACTCTAACTTATAGCTGCCCTATCCTAGGGTTTGCTTGCAACCTTCCATCAGAAGAGGTTGGTCAACGTCTTCCTCTGAGGCTGAGACAGTGGGAATTGCCTAAGATCACCCATTGAGTTTCCATCACCCAATGGAGATTCATATTCCAGTCTCCCAAAATCCTAGTCCAACCTCCAAACCCTGCACAACATTGGATCTTTTCTTCGACTCAGTTGTAATTTATTCTTGGTTCACTTGCCATGAAAAAACAACAAAGAAGGAGCTAGCCTTCTTGGCATGGGACTTCCATATTTTGGGAGCAGACACGGAGAAGGCCACACATGCCTATGAAGGTGATGGAACTGAAAGAATCTCCCTCTACGACGATCTTAGGCTCATAGGGGAAGATATGATCCTTCAGATTGCATTGCAGGGTTACTCCGTTGTTCATTTCTTGCTTGCTTAGCGCAGAAATTGATATGGTGCAGCCCTGCAGATGTTGCTGGACTGCAACTCTCATCAGCCCCAGCCCACATAGACAATGGTGAAAAATGGTGGGAGTTAAAGTCCAAAATCTATATGGAAAGCTGTACTTTGTTCACCACCGCTTCAGCGTCTTCAAGAGTGAGTTCTCTGGAGTGTTTCTACTTTCTTGGGTATCTGAACTTAAGATCGGCAAGGTTGGCATGCCTTAGAGATCAGGGGCTTCCCAGTGGTGACCTCCCATCTTGGCTCTCCCTTCTGTGTCAGCTCTGTATTGCATCTTCCCGGCTGCTTTTGGTAGAGTCCACATGTCAGTGGAACAGCTTAATATTCAGTCTCTGGACAACTCTTCTGCTATGATCCCCTGGAACGTTGAGCTGGTTTCTTTGAGTGGCATAGTCCCTTCAAAGCTGGCTTTAAAATATCTGAATGAACAAAATCGGTTTGTGCCCGTGTGTTCCATCTAACTTCTCCATCACTGTATGGATGACAATAATAGTGGCCCATTCTGAGAGCTGTATATGCCATTCTTAGGCATTTGGGTGATGCAACTTCAATGCTAAATATTTTCTGATTTTATTTTCCATTGGTGCCATTATCCTGTCCAAAAAAAAAAAAACCCAACCTTCTATTGATCCAGTCACCTACCACCACCATGGATGGAGCTATGGCTCAGGATGTTTTGTTTTATCAGACGACTGATGACCTCTCGCCCTGTATCAGGAAAGCAATGGCTGGGTCATGTCTTGGCTAATCTCTTCTGCTGGAGATTGGAGACAGAAAGGCCCTCTTGCACCCCAAACAGCCATGGCGAAGTCCGTCCATCAACCTCTGAAATAACCAAATTGTTGCCAATGTCACCCTGAACGCCGCTGCTATGCCAGACTGGAAAGAGGTGCATTTAAATCCAGTACTGCAGTCGCCATTGGGTGCAAAGGAAGTACAGCAGCGAGAATGTCAGGGTTGTTGCGAGATCAACTGCAACCTGGTCATTGAAAAGTTATTTTTTTGAACAACAACTAGATGGGGGGGGGGGGTCTCTAGAAGTTGTAGTCTAACTCAGCCCCACCCCAAGTGGAACAACATAGAGAAATGTGCATGAAATCCTACTCTTTACCATGCTCAAAGAAGCTTCACTCCATGTTAAGTATGCTTAATCAGAATGCTCTTTCCATGTACTTGGTAAAGTAACAGAACTGTGCAAATTGTCACTAGCAGAAGCAAGAAAATAACTATGTTTGTTGGGTGTTCTTCTCGCCGTATTTGTTCACACAGTGGTATATACAATGGGCCCTGGATATCCGCTGTGGTTTTGTTCCAGGAGCCCCACGAATACCAAAATCTGCCATTACCTGCCCTCAGTGTTCCTCATCTGTAAAACAGGAGTATTGCTTTCTTGCTTTTCACCAGTTTTTAGCTTTGCTGGCCATTTTTGAGTAGGGAAAAACCCCTGATCTTTAGTAGTGCACACATCAAGTTGAATCTATCCTAGCGTTTGGTCCATTAGGTGCAACTGATCGTTCACTCCAGGAGCCACTATCCCACGTCTAGTGCTCCACATTCTTGTGAAAACAATGACAGAGCAGACCCATGTAAGCATTAAATCTGCTCACTCCAATGTGCTAGTAGAAGCTCTCCACCGTTTACGCCATGGATCTGTGCCAGCTCTCCCTTGAGAGACTGAGGCCTGAGATTGTATTTTCTCCATATGCATTTACCACTGCTCCATGGCTTGAACCATAAACAGAAAATCAGGGTTTAATCTTCATGGTTCTGAATAAGGGCAAACTTTGGTGCTAAACCTAATTTTGTTGCTGAGTTAGTTCATTGGTCCACATTTAGCTCAGCACTGACTGCACAAGGAGTGGGCCACATGTATAACACCCATCATGCATCACTTTTGTTGGTTAGTGCTGATGGGGACTGCAGTCCAATGTATTGGGAGGGTCACTACCCTTGGCCTATAGGGACTGGTAGTCCTTCGTTGTTGATCATTGTTGCCACTGTGACCATAAACTCATGTTCCCAGTTCTCATCCGTGAAATGTTGGAGGAGGTTGCTGTCGGCTACTGGCCAAGTGCCTCTGAGCATCCCTTGTCTATGAAAGCCCTACCAAAAACTCATGGGATCGCCCTACATCACCACAGGGGCGTCAAAGGCACTCACACACATGCATTCCTTCTTCACATGCACCAATGTCATGTTTAAGAGAATGCAGCGGTTTAACCACACCGATGTGCAAAGACAGTGTTCAAGCGCCTCGTAGTTTAACTGCAGCTAGAGTGGCTTTATCCTTTCCCATTCTCCTTTATCTCCTTCCATCCCATCCATCTATGCCCTTCGCACTGTGTGGTTTCCCTCCCTTCTTCCCCCTGGCCTGTCAACCCTTCACTCAGCCGCAAAAGGAAAGCCAGGTTGGGTGGGACAGCGGCAGGGCATCTCCCAGCTGGCGTGTGTGGTCTTGTCACTTGGGGGGAGAGACAAGGCCAAAGATGTATTTTCGTATTGCCTTCCTGGGTGGTAGGTGGCGATAACCGTACTCACTTGAGGAAGGGCATTTACTCTTGCAAAGGCAGATAGGCCATCCTCATAAAGGCTGGGCAATATGGAGCCCTCAAGTTGCAGTTGGCCTACAATTCCTACCAAACCTTAGGACTGGAGCGTGGCTTTGGCGTGGCTTCCAGCCTCTTAGGACACATGCATCATTTAAATAGTATACATCCAAAGTGACCCGAAGCATTATTTTGGCCTGTCTGTTTGGGCCCTAACTAGGCATAGGTATATAAGAAAATGATGGTGATGATGATGAGTGTGCAGCAGTCCTTTGCTCCATAACAGCTGATGGGTAGCATGGATTTCCACCTCAAAGGGTTAATTCCCTGGGCAGCATGCTAAGTAGTCAATGGCTCAATAAATTATGCCCCAGACTAATGAGCCACAATCATCATTAGTCACAGCTCATTGGCCTGTAAAAGTTCCTCGTCCAGAGTTTTATCTCTGCGCTTCTGTCCACTGGGCAGCCATATTTCATGCTCTGAAAACAGATGACCCCAAGGGTCACCCATCTGAAAGCTCCATTCAGCAGCTCTGTAAGTATCTTGCATGGAGGGGGGGGAAAGGTTTGGGGTCAAAACAACAGAGCGATACAGTCAGCTGCTTGGCTGGGGCCATCCTGGAGTAGACACGGTCCACACGCTCAAGCAACCAAGGACCTCTCCCTTCCTTCAAAACCATCCCAAGTTGACCTAGGGAGGCTCCAAAGCTTAATTAGATTAGAAGGAGTCTTTCCATCCTGGAGTCTTGATGAGCTTCTGAAGCAAAGCGATAAGGTAAACCGCTGCATTATCTTTTCCTCCGCCAAGTCGAACAAATCTGCTTTTTCTAATCTAATAAAAGAAGCAAAGTAGAATGCATGGAATCATAGAGTTGGACCAGACCCTAAGGGCCTCCTGCCATGCAGGAAGATACGATCAAAGCAGCCCTGACTCTGTTTAAAATCCTCCAAAGAAAGAGAGTCCACTACTCTCCAAGGCAGTGTCTTCCACGACCAAACATCTCTTACCATCAAGACATTCTTCCTAAAGTTGAGGTGGAATCTCTTTTCCTGTATCTTGGATCCATTGCTCCATGTCTTACGATCAAGACATTCTTCCTAATGTTCAGGTGGAATCTCTTCTCCTATAGCTTGGATCCATTGCTCTGTTTCCTACTCTCTGGAGCAGCAGGAAACAAGCTCTCTCCATCCTCAAGATGACATCCCTTCAAATATTTAAACCTGGCTGTCATGTCAGCCTGGTCTCCAGAGTCGTCATCCGACACTCAGACCACTAAGCCATGCTGCTTCTCTGTTGTGTTCCTTCAAGTCGTTTTCAACTTGCGGCAACCCTAAGGTGAACCTATCATGTAGTTTTCTTGGCAAGTTTCTTCAGAGGGGGGTTGCCCTTGCCATCCTTCTGAGGCTGAGAAAACATGACTTGCCCAAGTTCCGTGTGGGTTTATGTGGTCAAACTAGGATTCAAACCTTGGTCTCCAGCGTCATAGTCCAAGACCACTACACCACACTGGCTCTCCATGTATGCATATCTATACAACAATACCAAGACAAAAATCATAAAATGCTACCTTTTCATGACATGCACAAACCGAGTGGACTCTTACACCATGCTGGTTCTCCAAAGATGGTAAATTGTTGCACTTGGAGGGTTCCAAGAGAAGCAGTCCACCTCCTTTGTTGGCCAAAAAGGGTCAGTCTGGGGATTCTGGAAGTACTGAAGATGTCAAAAAACAAAACCTTGAGGAGGCCCTATGCAACTCCCAGGGCTATATATTGCCTACCCCTGAACTTGATAAATCTCTGCTCTGATATAGTTGGGTTGTTCTGGTGGATCAGGGCCAAGAGGTATGCAACAGACTATTCTATTAAGCACTTTTAAAGCACTGTAAACACAGTCAGTACACATTCTTGGTTGCTGGTGGATACCTCTCTGCGGAGATTCGAGCCGAAGGTAGTTCATTCCAGCTGCTATAAACAGAACGTCTGGGGCTTGGGGTGGGGAAGGTTTTAAAATTAGTATTTTTTTCACTCGTGAACCTGGATGTCCCCAGGCGCAGTAAATCACAAGCAACAGACCGCTGACATTTACGGGGCGGGAGTGGAAAAGAATCAGAGAAAGTCTAGCAAAAGTCCTGCGGTGGCCATACTGTTACGAAGCAGCTTGGGGTGGATGTCTCGTTTTTCAGCCGCTGTCGCTTTCTGCACTGACTGCATGGGAAATTTTAATATAAAGCCAGAGAGACAATGTCATTTGGGATATCTGATCCTCGGGCCCTTCGCTTCATTGCAGCTGCGTGGGACAGTCGGTAACGGCTGCGGTCCATTGCAAACAGGTGCGGCAGGTTTGGGCTCGGGACAGCAGCCACATGGGACCACAGAAAGCAGTGGCAGATGGGTTATGGGGTTCCTCTCTTCTTCCCAACCCTCGCCGGGCAAAGAAAAGAGCAAGGGAGAAGGAATCGACAGGGAAGGAAAGAAGAAAGGTGAAGCACCAATACTGGATGGCCCTTGAGGTCCTTTCCAACTTTACGATTCTATGGGGCTATAGAGATTGGGGCCACGGCAACCTCACGTCAGCCTCTGAAGCCATCTTGCCAAGAAGCCCTGACCTTAGGGTCTCCTAAGTTGGACATGACATGAAAGCATACAACAGCCTTATCCACCACGCATCTCTGGGATGCAAGACAGGCTGTTGGTATACCCAGCTCTGTTTTCAGAGAGATGGAAGTGACCAAGAAGTCTCAGAAGAACAGCCCAAAAAGTGTCACTGCTGCCTCCTGACCTCTGCTGGTCCAGCTAGTTGTATTCATGCAAAGGCAGGTTAGATCCTCCTTTGAAGCATCCCCCATGCGAGAAGATCGGGGATGGAAAGGAGTGGGATGGTGGAGAGAAAGCTGGTGCACACATTCCTCCCCATTTTCATCCCTTACGTGAGCAGCCTGGATGCCTGTGTCCAGCTTATCTCTCTTCGTCTAGGGAGCCGGGGGCTTTAATCCTGAGCAGGAGGGAGCGGGAAGCAGGGAAGAACAAATGAATGCTTTTCACATGATCATCATCAGAGGACTGTCCAGGACCGGGACAATGACCAGATCTTCTTTGTCGCAACGATGACAGCCATTTCAGACTTATCATCCCGGCACTATATTAAGGAACCAAGATTAAATTGTTGTTCATTAGGGCAACATCTGTTGGGAATCAGCCAAGAACGGTTGCTACAAGAGAGCCGAGAAAGGGGATAACATTTTTTTTGCCCCCCCCCTCCTCCCTCTGGATAAAAATGGCCTTGCCCTTTGAAAAATCTTTTCTCTTGCTTGCTTGCTTTCTGCTGCTTCCTCGGTTTGTGTTATGGAAGCGGAAGAACCTGGGGCCTGACTGATAGTCAAAAGGGAGCAGAGAAGACAAGGACCAGGGTTGGGAGGCTGGTGCTATTTTGTTTGGGGAAGGGTGGTTTCCTGGTACCATAGTGGCGCATTTGAAACATGATTTATCATGTCGAATTCCCAGATGTCAGGGCCTGGTCCAGCAGATCTCAGGGTAAGGGGAGGGATCTCAGGGCAAAAGTGTTGTCTTGAAAAGAAAAGAAAAAATCAGTTCTTGCTCTTCTCACAAGTTGCAATCCATTAATCCCCTCAGCATAGCTTAAACATCCGCATGCCAAGATACCCTACACAAGAACTATGCACCTTTCATGCAAAACCGCAGCACTGTACAACATACGTCAGTGACTGAGTGCCATGGCACACTTAGCAACCTACATTGCACAATCTACAATGTGGAACTGCAACATGCAATGCACAACACACCACGGCAATGTGTGGTGCTCGATGCAACACACAATGCTCAAGGGCAACGTGCAAAGACAAGACCCAGAGGAACATGTGCAACTCTGCTTCTGCTGCTATCAGCAGAATGCAGCAGCTGTGCAATGGTGACGTATTGTGAGAAGTCACACTTCTTTAGACTAGGAGAGCTAGTCTCATAGAACACCAATGGGATCATTGTTAAATACACCAAAGCTCTAGTTAATACAAACTATGGATGCTGCTTTTGTAGCTCTCTCAGAAGGTTGATGGTGGCGCTTGATGGAAAATGCTGATTAATTGATTAATTGACACTTTGAAAGCCCTTCAGAGTAATCAGAGGTAAATAATTTATGCCGTCGTTGCTGGATTTGAGGTGGGGAAATATGTAGGGACACTATTGATCTGGGGGGAAAGACGAAGAACAGCTGTTCATTTTGTTAGAAGCCATAGTCACTAAGCTGAAGCATGGCCTCTAAGGACAGTATGGGAACCCTACCATGGGACAACCAACCCAACTGTGGCTTTGGTTTCCAGTTTCCAATTTGTTTTCTGAGAGCCCTTCCTGTGCATTGGCCACCAGCGTCTGAGTCTGCATCTGCACTGCATAAACAATCCAACAATCCAATGCTATGGAATTCTGGGAATTGTAGTTTGCTCTGGCAAACTCTGACAGAGAAGGCCAAATGACTCACAAAACTGCAATCTCCAGAATTCCATAGCACTGAGCCACGGCAGTTTAAAACTGCGTCAAGCTGGATAATTCCTCCATGTGGATGTAGCCTATAAGTTATCACTTCAGTTGGAGGTTTTCTAATGGAAAGGGGCAACTAAAATTAGTTTTTAACTAAATTGATTGACTTCAGATGGAATTTTAGCATTAACCTAAATCCAGAGTTCAGTCATTAAATCCGTTATTAATTGAGTCAATAAGAGACTATGCTAAAGAGCCTACAAATGTTGGCGTTCTTTACCCAAAGTCTAGTCCTTTCGATTTTTTGCAAAACCACTTCTTGCTTTTTGCAAATCCCTCGTGGTTGGGGAATTACAATGTTTGGCTCCCAAAGTCCAAACCACTCCTTTTAGTTCCCAGTAAACTGGATTATTTCTGTAGTGTGGATGCAGTCCAAGTAAGCTAAATAAAGGGCAGAGGGGAAAATCCATTAATGAGGGCAGCCAGTCTTCATATCAGCCTGTCCTTGTTTGACTGCACATCTTACCATTAGCTCTCTACTGGCGACTAGTGTAATGTAGTGTAGTGGTTAAAGCATTCAATGGAAAGACCCAGGTTCAAATCCTCTGCTCAGCCATGATCGAGGCCCATCCTCTCTCTCTCAAGGCTAACCTACTTTGCAGGTTTGTTGTGAACTTACTGTAGAAGCCTAGCCCACCAGGGAGAAGTGCAATGACGGCGGATGAGGCTTCGGCATCACCTGGGACCCATGAGAAGTGGAGTGGAATCAACGCTCTGAGAAGTGAAAATCCCAAAGGCCTGCTGCCGACGGAGACTCCCACAACTTGCAATTACTGCAAGGTGGAAAAGATGGTAGCCTTGCACCTCCTTTTCCTGCTGCGCGAAGGTTCCTCAGCACCCAACGCCGGTGGATTTATCATCTGTTAGTAAGAAAGTGCAGAGTCCAAGAGTGTGCAACAGATGCGCCTGTTATCCGATCCAAGGGATGCCTTCCCTGGCTTTGCTCGTCTCGGACGTCTCCTTAATGTGGTCTATTGTACAGAGGGAGCCTCCTTGGTTTCCTGGATTTTGTGATGCCCATTCCCGGTCACATGGATAGGTTTTCACTGTGGCTTAAGGTCTGGTGGGTACCATATGGAACCATTTCTGAGCCTGGATTCCATGTGGTGGGGAAACAAAATTCCCTTCTTTCCCCCCGCCCCACATGAAAACCTCCTTTGCGGTTTCCAGCAGACCTCTACTGAGGGAGGGAAAGTTGCACAAGGCTTACAGACTATGTTGCAGTGTTTCGGGCACAAAGTAGAGGCAATCACAGGGCCACCCCTAGTGTGAAGTAGAAGGAGGTAGCTGCTTTAGGCGGGCAGATTTGGGGTGTCCAGATAAGACAGGGTGAGCTATTTAATTTAATAAAGTTGTATTTTTGCGTCTTGGAGATGGAGAGAGCTGCTTGTGGGGTTTTCGGCCTCATGTACTCGATCCAGCTTCCTTAGTTAGCCAAAGGCCATCAGTTTCGCACAGTAAAGTTAGTGACAAAAATTAATCGGGCCGTAATTGCCTGAAAGGGAAGCCTGCGCGGACAGATACCATACACAGCAGTTGGAGGTAAAGGCCACAACTTTATTAACACAACAAAACAAGACAACAACCAGAAACGTAGGGTTGGCTCTGATGCATGAGGTCTGGATCTGTCAACCATCAGCCCTTGTACTGAATGGATGAACCAAAGTGCTTAGTCTCGGCCAAGCTTCGGGATGGCAAGGGATATCTGGTTAACGCCCATGTTCCGATAATTGATCATGTGATTGATCACATCTCCGCATATGCGCATCATCGCATCTCCATCCCTTGTCAACGGGGGAAGCTGTATTGATGTTGCCCCCACAATGGCAACAGCACATCGCTCACAGCACCCCCGTGTCCTCATGGGACTCCCGATCCAGCACTACGCAGCCCTGGAAACTATGCCCACCAAATCTGAGACCTATGCAACCACCTCCAACCACCTCCCTCCCCCGCCTCCCCGCACTGGCCAATCACGGCTCGGGTGGCCCCACGCTGAGGCTCATGGGGCCACCCGAGCCAGAAGAGCCAGCTGGAGTGCTGTGCGGCCTCCCCGGGCAGCAACCAGGCCGGCCCGCCAAGGCGGGAGGCCCCCTTTCTTGGGTCATTTTCCTTCTGAAAGGAAGCCACGAGTCCCTTTCTCACCACAAGAAAATCTTTGCTAGCTGCACAGTTTTTTAAAGACGATTCGTCACCAGAGACTCAGTCTGTGCAAAATCCACCAGTGGCACGTTTGCATAGAGAACAGCGTGGTTTTTCTTCCGTGCCGAATGTAACGTCTCTGCACAACCAAATGAGTTGCTGTTTTCTGTGCGCTTGCAAATGTTGTGCGGAATAACAACTGCAAAAAATAAAATTGCTTGCAAATTTGGTGTAGCAAAAGCAACTTTGTCTGGGTTCATTTCGAAGGGAAGATGTTGGCCTTCATAATTGAAGCAAAAACCATCAAAATGAGCTCATTCTCTTAAAACGTTAGTCACACGTTGGTTTTAAATTTCAACTCTTCTGTTAGCATGGCTAAAAATGGACCCAAATGTCCCTCCAAAACTATATTTGCCCCCCCTCAATGTAATATATTAAAATCATATAGTAAGCGCAACCAATTAATAGCGCGGACATTATATAATTTAAATCACCAATGTTAAAGTCTTGCTCGAATGTCAATGAATTAGGAGCAACACATTCATGTTAGTGAATTATTTCCAAGCTTGGCAAAGAGCAAACCACTGAAGGTCATCTCTGCTTGGCTTTTGCAGGGAAATGATTCTGGAAAGCTGTCACAAAATACTTCCCACCATTTGAAACAGAAGGATAAAGTATAGTAGCTGGCTGGATTTCTTCTAGGTATTGGATTCATAAGAAATGCATTTGAGCGTCCTTCTCAAAGGGCATGTGTCACGGTTTGAAATGATCCTTTTGGCACCACCAGGACTCATCCACAAACCAGGAAACCATTTTATGTAGGTACCCCTGAAACTCTGGAATTTCAAATGTATCTGTGGCACAGAAAAAGGTGCCCCAAAATGTCTATACTCTAGAAGAGGGCACACAAAAATCCTTTCTTTCCTCCTCCGAGAAAATGAAGATTGGAGATGTTGAAAAACGAATGCAAAAAGGTTTATGCATAAATTTTCATGCAGTTTTTAAAAAATTGCAAATAGGTCTAGAAATGGTATCTGAAGGAAACTGAATGAAATTAGGTTCAACACATTCAGCAATCCCTAATAAAGTGATTTGGGTAATAGGTTCTTTATGGCTTCGGACACGAACCAGTTTGAATCACACCTCCCAGACTAAAGCCTAACTGTCTTTCAGCATTTGTCCTTCTCTGAATTTTACAATGCTGTTCTTGGCTCCAAAAAGGGCCAAGTCCATTTCTGCTCTGTGTCGAGTTTCACATCTGTCGATCCCCGTAACTCTGGTCTGTCCTCCCCCCAATTCATTTTCATTTCTTTAATGGAAAATTCCAGCTAAAAATAACATTTGGCCTGTATTTTAAGACACACTTGGAGCTTATTTTCTCAGAAAACCCCCAATTCAAAATAGATTTTATTCTGAAATGTTTATTTGGAGGACGTTTCTGGGGAACCAAGGATGGTGTTTGAAGCTACCTTCTGCCTGATTCCTGGCCTTTGATGCCACTTGAAGCACAGGGTTCCATCCGACAAAAGGCTGGGATGTGTAGTTTTGTGAGGGGTATTCAGAAGTTTCAGCCTCCCCACACTGCAAATGCCAGGATTGCAGCCACGGCGGTTAAAGTGGAATCATAGGGTTATAACTGTACTGTGTGAAAGGGTCCTCTGTAGAGGCTGGTGGCTTCCATGACAGTGGGGTGAACACTGTCACAAAGTGCAGTCAAAGGCCCTTCAATAGGTCTGGAATCTTGGATAGCCGGCACGGATTCCATGCCCTACTGACACGGAAAGCACCAGTTTGCCCCGGCTGGATCGTATTTCCAGTAAGTCTTCCATGGCGAGAATGGAGCTGGGAAGGCCTCTTTGCCAGCCAAGTTGCAGCAGGCAACTCAAAGGAGAGCCAACACACATGGCTAGATGTCTGTGGTATTTATATATTCCAGGTACTGAGAACAAGGCAGCCTGTCAGCCAAGCCCTTCAGCAGACACTCTTGCATGGGCCACCCGCCCAGCTAGCTGTTCCCCCCTTTACTTTTCAACAGCTCCGTAGCCCTCCCCTAGCCAGTCCCAACTCCGTCTTGGCACAGAGGAAGGCATTCCCCCCCCCCCCAGCCCTCTAATCTAACATTCCCACTGGGAATGTTTACAGCAAACTGCCACTTGGAACATCTTATCAAGGCCCTCTCCTATCTCCCTGCCACTCAGGCACTGCCATTCCCTCCGCCGATCAAGTTACAGGGGGCAGGGGATGATGGGCATTTGTGGGAAGAACGCAGGCCTTGACACCAGCGGCCAGAAATGGTCAGAAAGCAGGGGCCCCTGGGTACAAGGGAATGAAATGTAACAGCCATGCTGTGGATATTGTGGACTTTCAAGGGAACAAGGTTTATTTCACTGACCAAACAGAGGCACAGAAACACTGCCCTGGTGCCAAGGCTTGGCATCACTGAGCACCTGCTGAGGGCTGAAGGGTGCAAGTGAATGCATGGGTTGGGTAGACAGGGAATTTCTCAAAGGGAAAGAATGACACATTTCATCTCAATGCTTGCACTAACATGTCAAGGAGAAAGATGATCTAGTCCTCTCCTTGACATGCTGGATTTCCATCTGTGAGGGTTTTTCAAAGTACGGCATTGGAAGCATGTTTGCCTCCCCTGGCATCATTGGAAGTGAAGTGCTGCATTGCACACCACCAGGCCATGATCTGAGGTTCTGCTGCCACAGGCGATGCAAACATTGGGTTGCTCAGTAAAAAATAATAATGAGGCAATCTAGTAAGGACCTGTAAGACTAACTGGTGCATTTTGCTTTTGTGGATTGCAAGCCACTTCTTCACTTCCATCAATGCTCAGGAAGAAGTGGCTTGATATCCACAAATGCACCTGCTAAAATAAATCAATAATCAATAAGAAACTCAAGGTTGCCACATACTGGAAAAATCCTGAGACTTGCCACACCTATGAGAAGGACCACCATCCATTCCAGCACTTAGTTTTCTAAGGGCCCTTTCACACACGCTACACATAGTGATAGCACTACGACTCCACTTTAACCGCCAGGGCTATATCCATCGAAATATTGGGCTTTGTGGTTTCAAGAGGGGCATTGAGGATTCTCAGTCAGAGAGTTCGAGTGCTTCCCCAAACTGCAAATCCCAATTTCCTATAGGATGTTGCATTGGCAGTTAAAGGGGAATCATAGTGCTACAATTGTGTAGTGTGCAAGGGCCCTTGGAAGGTTAGTTTTATGACCCCCGCCTTCCGAGTTCAAGTTTGTGGGATTGTGATGGAAACGTAGCAATGCCCAGATCGATGTGGCCTTTTCCATTTGCAAAGCTCCTACTATGTGAGGCCCAAAGGTCCTGTGACCCATCCAAAGGTTTTTCCAAATCATGCTTAGCTATAGCAAAGAGCAGCATTACACACCGCCAAACCATGATTTGAGTCATTCCCCATCACAGAGCTGTGGGTTAGCCGCCAAGGAGAAAGTGCAAAAAGACCATCCTCAGCATCACTGGTGGTCACAAACCTAAAGGTTTCCAATGGAGGTTTCATGCAGGAGGGGCGACCCCTCGTGTGAGCAGCATGGAAGTGCAACGAATGAGGTCCATGACAGTTTTTGCCACACTCGGAACAAATCTTACCGTACAAAAGAAGCCCTTGATAGGTTCACCTTAGGGTCACCGTAAGTCAGAAACCACTGGGAGGCACACACCAGCAACCGATCCCTTCCAAGAACAATTTGTATGTGCCAGTCTGCCCACAGGGCACAATGTGGAAGAGCCTGTTGGTGCCCAATTCCTTGAACCCCCCCACCCCAGATGGCCATTGACCATAACTCCAGAAACCTTTGGATCTGGATGCACAAAACTGTAGGTATAGAGCAGCGATTCCCGAACTTTGGTCCTCTTGGTGTTTCAGACTTCAGCTTCCAAAAACCCTTGCCTGATTTTGGCCAACAGTCAGGAATTCTGAGAGTTGAAGTCCAAAACACCTGGGAGAACAAAGTTTGGGAACCGCTGGACCTTAGGGTCACCGTAGGTCGGAAATGACTTGAAGGCACACAACAATAACATCCAACCCCCCACTTTAACTGCCATGACTCCATCCTATGGAATGATTTATGGTTTATTGTGGCACCAGAACTGTCTGACAGTGAAGGTGAAATATTTCACCAAACTACACACCCCACAGTTCCATAGCAATGAGCCATGGCAGTTAAAGTGGTGTCAAGGTGCATGAATTCTGCAGTGTAGATGCAGCCCTAGCTTTTACAGCATGTGCTCTCGTTCCGTGAGTAGCCCTTGGGCCAGTGGCCAAAAACGGGGCAGAATACTCAAGGGCTACTCCTTCCCATCATGCTCCCAACCTCTTAAGTCCCTGGAGAACCCAGCCCTGATGTCATGGAATATGATGCTAACTGTTGGATGTCTGAGCGATTACAGCATGGCCTGCAAGGAGCTCGGCGAAAAGCAATAAGCCACTGGAAAGGGAATACCTCATGGGTGTTTCATTACTTGGCCACGGTGCAATTGGCGAATTAAAGCAAAACAACAACAATAACAACGTTCCACTTCCCTTCCCTCTTGCTCTGGGGATGATGTAACTGATCTCCAATGGGAAAGCCCAACCAGGGGTATAGCTACGGGAAGGGGGCATTGGCCCTCCCGCAAAAATTTCCTCCAGCCCCCAAATTTCTAGCATTGTCGAGAGCGAGACATTGCAAAATGTTCATGTCTAGACCGCTTCGGCTGGCTGGGTTCGCCTTCCCTGGGTCCCTTGGACGGCCCCTCAACCCTATGATCTTTTAAGTGACTACAGTGCTAGCAATGTGGGGAACTGGAGGAAAATTGGAGTGGGGAATTGTTACACGGTGGCAATGCGCTCATCCTCTTCCCCCATCTCCCTTAAACCCACTTGGAGAGCAGGTGCCTTGGTGTTATTGCATAGGTTATTTCAATGCTAAACATTTGGGGACTGAAGGAAAAATGCATGGGGCAGGGGCAGAGGTTTTATATAGGGCAGGGCAATAACCTCCTCTCCCCCCTTCATAGTGTCCAATGCTGCCTGGGGGCTAATCTACACATAAGTGTATTATATGAATTGCAGCAGACCTTTGCACATTTCTCTGAAGATGCCAGCCACAGATGCTGGCGAAATGTCAGGAACAAACTCTTCTAGAACAAGGCCACATAGCCCGAAAACCCACACAAAAAAAACCTACTTGCACATTTGCACCAATGCTTAATGGCCTTCACTTTCCTGTGCAATTTTGCAACTATTCGCCCTCCCTCTGCTGAAAATGCACAGCCGTGCGACTCCATGCAAAGCGGAAAGACGGCCACATGTACAGATCTCTGGTTCCAAGTTGTGTTCATGTTTGCATTTGCTTCCAAGAAGGGTGCATGCAGTATGTGCCTAAATTGTCCTTTGTGTAATACACCTACACACATACTTGGATGGTTTAACCTAACTGGTTTTCATATGTTGCAAGCTGCCTTGAGTCCCATTGTTTGGGGAAAAGGCAGATATAAATGACTAACAGAATAACAATAATGACTATGTCTCCTTGGAACCCTCAGCAGTAAAATCCATTTCGGTGGCGTTTGTCTAGAAGTGGAAATCATTTTTTTCTCAAGCATCAAAACAGAGGTATGTCAGGCAATTTCCAATCTGGTTTTTGCATTCAACTCAAGAATTTGATCCTGACAAACTCTGCAACTTTGCCCAAAGCTCCGATCCCGCTTAGCTGGGAGTAAATGGCACCGAATTTGCAGGGATGTCGGCATTGACATGCTTAGGAGTGCACTGTAAATGATTCAAGGAGATGCCCATCTTTCACTGGCACACGCACACACTCACATGCATTCATATGCTTAACTGGTCTGCTTAGAAGTTAACCAAGAAGGGCGTTTGCCTCGCTTAATGAGAAGTGACAGCGGCTCCAGCTTTCCACAAGGGAATTAGGAGAGGAAGAATCTTCCTGGAGCCTGTCTCTCTGGAGCCTGGTCGCCATCTCGCCATCCTGAGGTTGCCTGGGGGGTTAAAGGCCAGTTACCTGCCGCCAAACGCCACCATCCCAGCCTGACCCCACTCCTCGCTGTCCTGCAGGAATTTCACCAGGACAAGTGCCAGCAGTCTCTCTTTCGCAGATCCCACACCACTGATGTTGGCGAGAAACTGCACCGCAACTCCCAATGCCTTTCTTTAAAGGTCTGCAATCCATGATCTCTATATCATAGATGATCAAGAAAATATATAATAAACATGAGAATCAAAATGAATGGAAATCAGCAAAGAAGGAGTAGGAGTAGGAGGCATTGCTCATATTGTGAGATAATTCTTCACAACAATGCCCCCCCCCCCCCCAATGGAAGAAACTCCAGTTCCCTGGAATGGGGCTGACCTACTGACAATCAGACTGTGTCACTTCTGCTTCGTTGCATCCTGGCTCCATTGAAAATAGGCATATTGTTTTGTCTTAATACATTGCATAGGCTTGGGAGGGGGCGAAAAAGCATCCCAATGGCAAAAGTCAACAGGTTTGTTGGAACAATTTTTCCTCACTGCTGGTTTTTTTGGGGGGGGGTTGGGGGTTGGGGAAGGAGTAGGAAACATACATAGAAAGAAGTGAAATTTGGGGACACTGTGTGGCATTCTGTCAGTGAGGTATGCGCCTATCAATGTGGGTTATGTGTAAGTATGTCACTTCATGGATGGGGTGCCCAGAGCTGTTCATTAGCCCTTCATGTTCCATCCCAAACCTTCGCCTATTGAGCCCCGAGGAGCACTGCCATTGCTTCTTATGGGGGGGGGGGATCAGTGGGAAAGGCTTGCAAACAGTATATGTGAAAGGGATCTAGGAGTCCCAGTAGATCACAAGTTGAACATGAGTCAAAGCTGTGATGCCGCAGCTTAAAAAGGCCAATGTGATTCTAGACTGCATCAATAGAAGCATAGTGTCTAGATCGAGGGAATTAATAGTGCCACTCTATTCTGCTTTGGTCAGGCCCCATCTGGAATATTGTGTCCAGTTCTGGGCACCACAATTTTAAAAGGATGTTGAGAAACTGGAGTGTGTCCAAAGGAGGGCGACTAAAATGGTGAAGGGTCTGGAAATTATGCCCTATGAAGAATGACTTAGGGAACTGGGGATGTTTAGCCTGGAGAAGAGAAGGTTAAGAGGTGATATGATAGCCCTGTTTAAATACTTGAAGGGATGTCATATTGAGGAGGGAGCAAGCTTGTTTTCTGCTGCTCCAGAGACCAGGACCTGGAGCAATGGATGCAAGCTCCAGGAAAAGAGATTCCACCTCAACATTAGGAGGAACTTCCTGACAGTAAGGGCTGTTCGACAGTGGAACACACTCCTTCCTCGGAGATTGTGGTGGAGTCTCCTTCTTTGGAGGTTTTCAAACAGAGGCTGGATGGCCCTCTGTCGGGGTTGCTTTGATTGAGATTTCCTGCATGGCAGAAGGGGGATGGATTTGATGACTCTTGTATTTTCTTGCTACACTTCACTTGGATCATTTGCCCCTTCACAAGGCTCACAGGGCCTTCCCATGAAATACAGTGTGCACAAAAAAGAGGAACGGCAAAAGTGTGTGCAAGTTTGACAAGCATCCACAGGAGACTTCTTTAGTCGACGGGGAAAAGTTGTGTCAGTTAGGTAAGTCGCATAAATTGCTGTGCAAAGTTAGGCCCAAGGAATGTCTGCAAAATGTCAGCGCAGGATGGCGAGACAAAGCCTCATAAGCTGGCACGAAACAAGGAGGGGAAGAAAATGCAGGTGGTGTTAGCAGGTAGAATCTCAGGTAGGAGGTAGAAAATTGACGAAATGTAGGTAGAAACCCAAACAAAATCTAAACAGATTTTCTCATCCCCAGGGCAGCGAGGTCCCCTTGACTGTAATGCCTTTTCCCCCCATCCTAGCAATTGGACCTCTTCGTCCAAAGCACTAGGCAGAACAGGAGAAGATTTGGAGCAAACCAAGCATCAAAACAAGGTGTGAACATGCTGGAGGCAACCCGGGACATGACAAATGTCCATCCCCAGGGATCCTTTGGAAGAAGATGCAAGTGGCACTCTTCTTTCCTCCTTCTCTTTTGCCTTTTCCTCATGTCTCTAACGTGAAAGCAAAGGCAGCTCACAATCCCTTGGCAGGTGAGCTCCGTTGCACTCTAGCTGTGAACGCAGGCCATGGAAAGGTGCCGCCTCCAGTCGAAGAAAGCACTTCCAGATAACCCTAACCCTGAAGCCATTTCCCTTGAAGCAAAACAACAATGGAAAGGAAACAAAAGGAGGAAAGTGACCCGATGTCCTCCCATCTAATTGATTTCCTGAAGCTGACTCTTGTTTTCCCCATTTGCTGCTTATTGAGTGTACCTGCCTTGGTGCGCTGGAGTGTTTTGGCTCCCCGGGGTTTTCTTTTTGCTCCTTCCCCCCTTCCAGACTTCAGCTGGGATGATGGACTTATTTGCTTCCATTCCCCCTGTCAACAGCCCCTTGCCTCTGATGGAGATGGATTAGCAATAGAGCAGGCAATCTGGTACACTTCATTAATAGTGCATTTTCCCCAGTTCGCAAGTGGCTACAGGCAGCACAAGCTGGGTTTGTGTGGAGGGGAGGACGAATGAGAAGGCCAGAGTCTAGTCAGTCTGGGATGGACGGTTTATGGAGTTGGAGAAGGTGGCAGAATTAGGAAGGAGGGCCTGGGCTTGTGGGAGGATGTTCCAGTTCTTTGGAGATTTGCACGCATCGCTTTAGAAACTCTTTGCAGCAGGTGGACAGGAGAGTGATGACAATGGCTGCAGGGATGAGACAGGTGTCTCACACCTGTGCAAGTTCCCCTGTCGAATTATTTATCCAATGCAAAATAGCCGTGTTCCATTGACAGTGGTGGAAATGGCATTGCAGATGGTCGCCTGTTGAGTATAGATGGGCACAGAAGCCCAGAGACGTTAGGTAAGGGTGGGCATTGCACATTGAGAGCCTTGAGAAAAGCTGGGTTTTGCAGATCTGCACATTTCTAAATGAAAAATCTATCTTTTTTCCCTCCCAGGAGCAATATAGCAAGTCACATGCAGGGGCCTGGGGCTGCATGTGGGCCCTGGTGCACACTCAGCCCATTTGAGAAACCGTATCTTCCTAGAAGAGCTTGCCCATGCCCTAAGATCTGCAGGGGAGACTTTTATCTGAGTCCCAACATCATCTCAGGCACATCTGATGAGAGCACCACAAGTTGCCCGCTGCTCCTATAAGCTAATGCCTCACTTGTAAGGAATGGTGAGCCCCGTTGTGGTCTAAACTGTTTTGGTCTGTAGCTCCTCAGCAGCAAAAATGCTGGGGAGGGCATCAGGTCATGTTGGATCTTCCATCCCCTCCAAGGCAAACCAGCTGGCCCCATCAAACTATGTGCAAAGGTGTGGACAGCTCACTAGGGGATCAGGCCATTGTTTGACTCTCCTTCCTCACTTGTGAAAATACAGCCCACAAAGGTTCTGCTGGAGGATGCCGACTGCAAGGGCTGGTATTTCCCTTACCGACGGTCTCTAAATCACCTTGTCAGGGACTTGGCCTCCCCCTTCCTCTTCCCCATGCTGCAGATTCCCATTCTTCTCTGGGTCGGCAAACTTTCCACCGAACGCCTGTGATATCTTTTCCAGGGCTTTTGTATTATTATTATTTATAGCGGTTGACTTTCTCTTCTCCAGGGAGCCTCAAATGCACCATTATAATGGCTGAAAAGAAAAAACGTGATATTGGAAACCAATGAATTTTTCTTCAAGATCAATACCAACACCTGCTCAGTTATAAAATTGGGGGGAATGTGGCCGAAAATCCTGCCTGGTCAGAAGCAAACATAAGCAAAAGGAATCTTCTATGGCCATATCACCCTGAACACACCTGATCCCGTCTGATGTGGAAAGGGAGCTACGATCCTTCCTGAACTTCTCTTTGGGATCTGGTTGCAAGCCTACTGGGGCACTATGCTAGTGTATAAAACAGTTGCGCATTCTCAGAAATTGTCCAGTTAAATTGCCCCGGTTTTTCTGCTGGCCAAAACTAGGGAGGCTGCTGGTGGCTGGCTGGCGTTTATGTGCCATCCCCACCTTAACCTGTGTGGTTGCCCAACACATTTGAAAAGGTCTGTCAGAGAGGCCATAAATCGAGCAAAAACTCAGCCCGATCCAAATTTGGTGTGTTTTATGATAGAATTAGAGTAATGAATGAGGAGCTGGGTGTTTATGTTAGCTTTGGCTCTCCCACTGAAGAAAAACACTGGTGTTGAACTTCATGATAAACTGTGAACACCAGCTTGGTGGGGTGATGGTGGGAAAGGATTCTTCAGGGTCTCCGGCAGCCTTTCAGGATGCCGAGGAGCCGCTGCCTCTGTCAACAAAACTCATTGAGGAGGAATTATAGAACTTGAAAGAGTGTTGCCAGGTCTTAGTTAATACGACGGGGTTGCTGGGATCCAAGTCTGCCTGGAAATTCTGATCTTTGCTTCACTGTCTTCCAGGTCCACAAATTTAATGCACTGAGAGAGTGGTAAGGAAAGTTTGGAGGGGCTGGGGCCTACTTTTTCACTCTTAGAACCCACCATGGACTACACCGTTCCTGCAAATGCACAAGAAATCAAAACCAGGGCCTCTACTATACTGCACAATGACAGCATGGAAAATGATGATGATGATGATGATGATTATGATGATGATGATGATGATGATGATGATGATGATGATGATGATTTATATTATATCCCTCCTCTCCCTTCCAGGCGGATAACAGCAATCCAATTCTGCTTTAACTCCCATGACTACATCCTATGGAATCCTGGCATTTGTAGCGTTGCTGTTGTCCCTTTTGTTGTGTGCCTTCATGTCACTTCTGACTTACGGCAACCCCAAGGTGAACCTAGCGCTGGCTTCTCTTGGCAAGATTTGTCCAGAGGTTAATCATTTCTAAAAGAAGCTATTTTTCCCCCTTTCGAAAACCCATACCGTATGAAAGGACTGTAACTAGAAATGCCCTTCTAGGCATCAGCCTTTCCATTGCCATGCCCACTTGGTCCCTCTCCCTTTTCACATCAAAACCTGGTCAAGCTGAGTTCAAGTTTATCCCCGGGCTCTCTTCTGCGATGGCCACAGGGCTAACCTTTGCAATGGCCTGAAAACTCTCCGGAGCCCTTCGACGGCCAGGCCCGTCTGGTGGAATGACTTTCCTGGCTTTTTGGCTTGGCACAGCTGCCCCTGCCCTTATCTCTTTGAAGATTAGGGAGCTTTAACATGTCTTTAAAGTGACGTCTTCGGCCTCAATTTTATTCCGATAATTAATGAGTGGCAAACCCTTGCTTTCCCTCCCCCTCCCTCCTTTATCTTTTAAATATGTTTCTCTCCCCTGGATAAAAAAAAAAAAGGGGAGTTATTGCATCATACTCGGAATATGGATGAGTCTGTGCCTAGCAGGGCAGCCCGTGCACCATCTGTCAATTTGATCGCACAAAGCCTCTGTTTTGAGCTGGCATCCAGCGTGGATTTCAAAGCTGTGAGTCACCCGGCTCCAGCGATGGTGAGAGGGGCAGGGGAGAGATCCAGCTCCCTCCTGCAGTGCGTTTTGTGCCTTACAACTTGACAAGTCTCCCCCATCCCTGGCCTAGCATAAGATGGTTCCAGACGTCCATAAAACAAGGCCACCACCAGGAGCCTGGTAGAGGTGGTCTAGATGCTCCAGATGGTGGTCCAACCTCCTGGCATCTTTTCCTTGGGTTAATAGAAGCTGTGGGACGCTGGATCGAGCAGGTTTACACTTTCCCCTCTCCATTTCTCCAAAGGAAAACAATTATAAAATAATAAAAAAGACCATTTCAGTATTTGTGCTCACCACCCCCCTCTCCTCTTCCTTTCCTTCTCTGCCGCCTTCTCTCATAATACCAACTAGGAACATGAGAGCAGCTGGAAGGAAACAATGGACCTTATCACACATGGGGAGGGTTGCAGCTCAGATCCGCAGTCACTCCTGTTCTAGCAATCCAAAGCATGATGTTTTTCCACACCAGATCCAGAATCACTCCTCTTTAGCAATTCGGATTGAGGTTAAAACGTCATGTTTTTCCACATCTGGTTGCCTTTCTGTTGTCCTTCCGAAGTGAGGGAGAAGTCAGTTCGATTCCAAGCAAGTCACGTGATGCGGACTCAAGCAAAGGGGAGTGAGTGCACATTGTATTACCACACCAGAGCATACTGTGAGGGGTCAACAATTCGAATTGGCCCCCTTGCACATGCTCAATGGGGCTCTGGACGCTGCCCTCCTTCCCTGCCCCCTTCTTAGCTGTCATCCTTCATCGAGGTCTAGGAGAAAGCAGGGGATGATGGGATAGGTCGCTGGGGGTCCCTGGAGCCAGGATCAGGATGCAGGAGAAGGCAGGGGATGATGGGATAGGTCGCTGGGGGTCCCTGGAGCCTGGATCAGGATGCAGGAGAAGGCAGGAGATGATGGGATAGGTGGCACAGGAGGTGAGATGGGGATGCAGGAGCAGTCAGGGGATGATGGGTTAGGTGGCACAGGGGGTAGATGGGGATGCAGGAGCAGTCAGGGGATGCACATGGGGTGAGATGGGGATGCAGGAGCAGTCGGGGATGATGGGTTAGGTGGCACAGGGGGTGAGATGGGGATGCAGGAGCAGTCAGGGGATGATGCGTTAGGTGTCAGGGTGAAGGAGGGGAACAGATCAGGGTCTAGGAGAAGGCAGGGGATGATGGGATTGGTGTCAGGGTGAAGGAGGGGAACAGATCTTGGTCTAGGAGAAGGCAGGGGATGATCTGATTGGTGGAAGGAGGGGAGCAGATGGGGGTCTAGAAGGCAAGGATGATGGGATTGGTGAGAGGCTAAAGGAAGTGAGCAGATTGGGGTCTAGGAGGACGCAGGGGACGCAGGGGACAATGGGATCAGCTGGTTGGCAGAGAGGAGGAGATGGCATGAAGGAGGAGGAGGGGAATGACGGAGCAGGACGCAGTGATATACTCCATGGTGTGCAGGGGCCAAGGGGGGTGGCATCGGAGTGCTTTTCCACACCAGACCAAATCGCAGTGCAATCGAAGGCAGCCTGGAAGCGAATTCTCTGAAGCCACTTTTTTCCGTTTTAACCAAAATGAGGGGTGACTTCAGAAACGCTGCTGAAGCAATTTGCAAGGGGCTCCCATAGAAATCAATGGCGTCTGATAAAACAGTCCCTTTATGAGGTGAAACCGCATCGTTGGAAGTGCAATCACTTCGGAAGTGAGCTGGAACTAAGCTACAAAACCACCCAAAAGCTCCGTGTGATATACTCCAGTGGCTGAGATCCTACACTGCGGGAGTGTTACATCCAAATGAAGAGGAAAAGGTTGGCCTTCTACATGTTCCCCACAGAGCAAGATGGGAAGGTTTGGGTGCCATCCTCCCCGAAACCCACCAAAGAACCAAGGCCAGTGTAAGAAACTTGTGAAGTTCTTAAGGCCTGGCTCCTGGTTGAATAGCGCCAGTCAGAATTCTGATGCCAAAGGAAAGGTCAGCATTTCACAAGGAATCTGCATGGGATCAGAACAGACAGTTCTGATGTTGAAATGCAAGAAGAAATGCTTTGAAAAACTGCCAATTCCAAATGCCCCAAGTGGAGCAAAGTGGCTTGGCAAGGTATCAGGCATAGAACATTTGCAAAAAGTATATATAGACAGACAGATAGATAGGGAAGGGTACCTAGGTGAATAGAAGGTGAATAAAGTACCCGCAGGCAGAGGAGAGAGGCAAAGGAACTTCTAACCTGTTCAAAGCTGAGTATTTCTGTGTGTGTGTCTGCCATGCATTCTCCTCTTTATCCTCAGTCAAGAGAAGGCCATCGGGAACCAAGCTCGATAGACCAGTAACCAACTTCTGTAATACTGCATAAACACTGTTCATGACAGAGACTGAAAAGTCTTTGGGAGGGAGGCAAACTGCACACAAACATGTCCTTTTGGAGAAGGGAAAAGCTAAAAAAGTAGAGGCAGCCCGGAGATGCAACGGCGTGTAGGGCCTCAGGGGCCTTGGAAGGGCAGGCAAGCTCACTGGTAGTAGGAAAAATAAATAACTGCTATTATCGCTGATTAATTTCCGCCTTTGATGTAGGTTCCTCTCATCTATGCTTGCTTGAGACCTTTCTGCCCCCTTCTTTCTCCCGTCACCCATCTTCAGCCTGGGCCCTCTTCCTTCCTGATCTTTCCCCACGTTTCTTAATCTCCATGGTTAGTCTGGCATCCTTTTGGGCAGTGTTTTTTGCATGCTCCAGGGACTCACTTTGATCCACTTCACACATGTGTTTGCGCACCAGGGATGCCAGTCTTCCCTGATTTCATTCCTGCGTGTTTCTTGCCAGCTGAAATGAAGACAACTGTGGCACATTTCTGATTATTTTGGACACTTCTGGACTTTTTTCATGGAAATTTCATTTGCACCGAATATTCATTCCCCCTCCCCCACAAAAAGCCAACACATGTTGCCTAAAATGTCTCTGGGACAAAATATAGTTGGCCCTTGGAACTTGCAGGGGATCCGTTCTGGACCCCACCGCAAGTTCCAAAACTTGTGCATATTCAAGCCCTATAGGCTTGAATGGGGTGCATGTATGCCGGACGTGCGCCACGGGCACACGCCCCATTGATGTTAATGGTGGTCACACCTCCATGGATTTTCAAGTCTGCGGATCTCAAGTCTGTGGACCTGAAGAGATGACTGTACTATTCCTCTGCAAGCTGTCTTTTGTTCCAAAGCCTCTCATCTTTTTTATTTTGGCACAAATGAATTTTTCACAAAGAGATCCCCAAATGCAAACCATGTCACCTAGGCCGAGCATTTTCTCAGTGTATATGTAGTCTAGGTGTGTTGAGATATGCTCCATTTCAAAATTGAATTGCTATGAAAGACAAACAACAACAACCGATAATTATCGATGTTCCCCAAGTGTGCTTCATGATGGCTTCTGGAATATGCGCTTCAATGGCAGACCATGTCTAGAACCTGCATGAGTCCTATATGTCAACAAATGGATGCCATGTGGTCTCAAAGGTGTCCTCAGCTATTTTGCATGTGGCAAGGCCAAGCCTGAGATGATGACCACACGATGCTAAGAAGTGGAATTTTAATAGAATAACAGCATTTGGGGCTGCTGATTATCGCACGACGTCAAATCCATCCTGCTGCTGTCTTGCATTCAGTTCACTACTACTATTGTGCACCAACATGTTCTTGCTCTCTCTAACCTTGCGACACAACAACTCATTTGGGTTATCTCAATCATAAATTGCTAAACTCAGCAAAGCGCTTGGAAAGCTTATCGTTCGATCAGTTATTTTTCTCAGTCCAATCAGGATGCTTCAGCCAAGATGGAATTATTTTGGGGCAGCCAACCCCCATCTGGCAAAGTGCGCCAACATTATTACCGCCTTATTGTTGTTTTGCATTGCGGTTCTAAGGCTCGCTTTATTGTTGCTCTTAGGTGTGTATCCACATTCTCAGCGAGCATGTTTGATTCAAAACATTTGCTTAAGCAAACGGTGGGCAAAGCTTTTACTTTTTAAAAAAGTGACGCCTCACCCCACAAAAAGAGCTCATTCGTATTCCATCGCAGTGCATTACTGATGCAAGACTCCTTTGAGCAGCCTTCTTGATCTACTTCACCCCCCACTTTCTCCTCTGAGTTACTGCCTTTTTCTCTCTCTCTTGGCTGATGGGTCTTGACTTCTCATTACTCAGAGGAGTCTCCGGAATGGCATCCACTCCTTCCAGGCTGTTTGTCCCAGTTTGAACTCCCGCACTTCCCAGCATGCTATGGGAGAGCAATAGCAAATACCCATGGGGAGAGTGAGTCTGCTCTTCGTGCTTCCGTTGGCACTCCTGGCCATTATATAATCATTGTGTGACTTTTACAGACGGCGGCTTCATCCCCTAAAAGATTTCAGATCCACCCATCTTAAGTATTTTGCCGTTCTGGGTTCTGCTGGATGTCTTTTCACTGATGTTCTTGGTCTGTTAATTGTGGTTAAGATAAGATAAGGATCAGAAAATAGTAATAATAATAATAATAATACCCCCATTGGGTGCAATGTCCACCTGCTCTCCATATATGACGACTCATCAATCAATCCAATGTACCATGGACAGGGTGGGGAACAACAACAATTAACAGACAAAAACAGGATTATTATTATTATTTTCCAGCCCCCTCCCACCAGCAAGTGGCTCTGTAACGGTCAGAAGAAGGACCCCTGTCACATATTGGTGGGAGGAGGCTGGAAACATCCTCCTCCTTGCACCCCAGTTGGTAGCTGAACCAGATTATTTCACCTGATGCAGTTGCTGATGCCAGATCCCACCCATCACTGCATCATTAAATAAACTGCTTATGATCAGACTCCGTTCATTAAACATTAAAGGGGTTTTTAAAAGTCCCGCCCAGTCTGGATGTGCCAAGGGAAGCCTTACTCACTGCTAGATGAGGGTCCAGGGCTCCCCAGAGGGATGTCATTTGAGAATGTTGCAATAGGTGGAGCAGCAGCATTGCAGCAAGAATTCCAACCATTGGGTGGCAGCAGGAGGTGCATTGCAGTAAGAATTCCAACCATTAGGTGGCAGCAGGAAACCTGGCCTCAGGCACTGAGAGCGCTGCAAGAAAGCACAAACATCCCAGCCTCGCTTTAATTCAATCCAGCACTTGCAGAAAACATATGGGGCCTCTTTCTCCAACATGTAAAAGGCGAGTTTCAACTTGGCTTCCCACACACACACACACACAGAGAGAAAGAGAAAGTCTGCTCTATCCGTTTCCACCACTTGGTGGAAAAAGCAAAAGGACACTCAACTCCAAGCAGCGGATTTAAAAATAAGGAGGTCGTTCTGAATCTAGATTTGAAATCCTTGAAGTCATTTCTTGAAATCAATGGTGGGCTATTGCACGGGGGTGGGCAGATCAAATACACCCCAATCCACACCCAATGGTTCCCCACCAACAACACTTTCGTGTTTGGCCCAAATGCAAATCAAGGCCAAGCAGAATTAAAAGAGCACTTTGGAGAGAGTTGGATTTTGAAGTTTGCACATGCCGGAGTGGGGAGTCTTCACCCCGCTTAATATGTCAAAAAGGCCCGGCCTTCAAGTGAAGCTTGAGATGTGCTTGGCAAGGCTCAGCCTTCTCCAGGGACCCCAAAATTTGAAGTCAAAGGCTTTCATGGCTTTCATGGCCGGCATCCATTGTTTTTTGTGGGCTTTTTGGGCTATGTGGCCATGTTCTAGAAGAGCTCCATTCTCTGAATACACCAGCCACAGCTGCTGGCGAAACGTCAGGAATAAACTCTTTCATAACACGGCCACAGAGCCCAAAAAACCCACAAAAGACAACCCCAGGATTGTTTCAAAGGTGGGACGTGCCCAATGCTGGCAGGCAGCCAGCACAACCAGTGGTCAGGGACGATGAGAGCTGTAGTCTCCAACATCTGGAGGGCCTCGGCTTGGGGAAAGCCGGCTTGGTGGTCTTTGCGATCCCTTCCGACTCCTCCTCCTGCAATTTCGTCTTCCATTCAAACCCCTCTCTCTGTGTGCAGAGAGAGAAAATATAGCCTGTAACTTGAACAGACCGGTGGGAGCACCCAGGTTCGCCCCCAAGCCTGGCTCTCAATTTCCTGGCTCATAAAAAGCCACACTTCCTTTCGACTCTGGTTTCCAGTGGGTCTCATGCCGGCAATTCCCCCAACGGTTGTACGGCAGAGCTATGAAGTTGGCTCCCCATCCCTCCTTCCCCGTTTTCCTCTTTTTTTTGAACGGTTGTTTTTAACAGGAAAAAAAAAGTTCCATATGTCAGAGACACATGGAAAAATGAACAAGAGAACTCCCCCGATGAGGGAGCAAAAAGCCAGTCGGTTTACAGGGTGCCTAGACTGATGGAAGGGCAACGTTCGCATTTTAAGACTGACCCTCTTGCCAATTGCCAGAGCTTGCGTTCGGCTTTTTCTCTCTCTCCCCCTTTTCTTTTAAAGCTGGAAAACAGGCCAAGAGGCAGTTGTTAATAGACTAATGATTTGCTGGCCTTCTGCATACAAGGTCAGACATAACACAGTGACTACTCCTCAATGTGCAGCCTGTTCTGTTATACATATACATATATATATATATATATATATTAAAAATCCAGACAATAAAATATAGTCAATGATCAGGCCTTGCAGAGGGGTTGTCCTCCCAGGCACGGGGTTTTACAAGACTGTAACCGGCCCGCAGAGAAAGCTGTAGCACTAACAGACTGGTTCGCTACTTGGCTGCACCCGTGGCTTTTAAAAGATGGCTGGGGGTTCCCACAACTGGGCTGTAGTCTCCGTGTTACAAAAGTGTGAGTTGAGCTGAACAACCTGAGGTTCGCATCAAGGTGGAGCCCCCGAAGGAAGGATGGCAGGGGAATTGTGAAGCCGGGACACTGCTTGGAAGGAAGGCGTTATTGTGGTTGGCCACATTTCACGGAGAGAACGCTGGGTCAGAAATAGTTGTTTGGAAGGAATAGGATTGGGGGAAAACACAAAATTAGTTTATTTGCCGACAACACGTTATTAACTATTAAAGATCTAAATAATAATAGCATTAATAATAATAATTTCTTCTCCGCTTCTCCCCATGGATCTAGGCGAGGAACAACGGCAATGAACAGACACACCACATCCATTAAAACCTGGGAATAGTTTAAATAACAGCCAGGATCTTCGGCCCCAGGACTAAAATCCCCCACCCCTTCTGGAAACCAAGCTCTTCCGAGTGTCTTCTGCTGCTGTCAAGGCTTTTTTCGGAGACTACCTTTGCTTTCCAGCGGGTTTTCATCCTCAGTGCCATCCTCCTGAGTGACAGGGGATTGTTTCCCGGTGGACGCTGTATTGACTTTCTGCCTATGAACGAAGGCCATGGGTGTCCTTCAGAGAGCACTGTTTGGGCCCGAGGGAAGCCTGTCAGATCAGCTGGCACCCTCGCCCTTCCTTGGTGGCAGTGATGTGACATCTAGGGTCCAGCTTCCAAGGTCCTCCAAGAGAACACAAATAAGCGGGGACCAGAGGGTGGCAGGAATGGAGATGATGTGCAGAAATTTGGAAGGTGGACCAGAAGAAAGAGATCATAGGCAATGGAATAGGAGAAGAAGTGGCTGCCTCCAGCTGAGCAGAGTTCCTTTTGTGGGGACTCCAACTCCCATAGATCTGGCTGGGTTGGCTGTTGTGTAGTCCCCACAAAAGGAACTGTGCTCAGTTTTGGATTTCAGAACTGGCCAAGGAATATCAGAGTGTGGTCAAGATGGCTATGAAAGCATTCCCTGGGCTAAACATGGTCCAGGAAGGTGCAAAAATCATGTCAAAAAGCTTTCATTCCACCCAGAGAAAACAAAATACTCTTGAATATTTTTCACAGAGATGAATGCAATCGAGGGGTACAGCCCTCCAAGGTTTCATAAGCAACCAATGCAGCCCCCTAACCTTCCATGGATGCTCACCCCTACTTTAATGGTTATGTAGGCATAGGAATTTTGGCAAATGTTGTTTGAATGATGAAATTCCCTCTTCAATGCAAACCACTAAAGGTCAGAGTACTGTCCTTTATTTCGCCTGCCAACCCTACCCAACGGACAAAAACCAAGTTGTTAGTTGTTAACATTATAGAGACGAAGCTGTCGGGAGCAGGGTTTTTTGTACACTGCTTCAGCAACCCGGAATGACAGAGGAGCGGGGGTTTAGCAGAAAGTTGGCAAACCCTGCTGTTTCCACAGGCTTCCTGAGCCTGGGATGTGCAGCTTCCTACCAACAGCGCCGTTCACAAGGGGTTCATTAGCCGCACAGGCTTTTCATTTTGTCGAGCGAATGGAAAGGTTAATTCTGCCCGGGCTCCGTCACCATTTTTCTGGTTGGGTGGGCAGAATCCCTCAAATGGCACTTTGCATGTCAGGAAGGGAGGAGGAAAACGAAGGAAAGAAATGAAAGCTTTTACATCCAAAAATAACCCTGGAACAAAGTAGGATGGGATAGCAGGTCAGGAGGAGAGTTGAAGGAAAGAGAAACTACTTCACCTGTGGGTTAAGCCTCTAGTTCGATGTCTCCCGGTACCTGGAGATCACCTTTCGTAAACTGATCGGTGAGGCTAAAGCAAATGATACACCGCAGAAAAGAGAAGCATAAAGAGCAGAGGTTTGTATCGGGCCACCTCTTCTTCCACTTTAGGGTGATGCCTGGTGTGGTCCGCACCCCCTGCACCCCTCCTAATGCTGCAACTGCTCCCTGTCCATCCCTTAACTTATTTAATGGCTATTTTGTTGTTGTTGTGTGCCTTCAAGTTGTTTGATTTATGCTAATGTATGGAAATGTCCCCTTTGAGACTGCAGCACCCTGGCCGGCATGTCCCCTGGGGATTCTGGGAGTTGTCCTCCCAACAAAAGTAAGGTTTCCACGGCACAACACGAGATGAGAATTGCATTGAGGGAAGCAACCTCTGTGTGTTGGCACCTGTGTCCCTGCGTTGCATGACCGTTCCCTTCTGGTTGCTGCCAAAACGGCTTCTCCAGTCCTCCTGGGAGAAAGAAAGGTCGCTGCTTTGACAGAGTCATGCCCCGCAGAGACAGCCAGGGATTCCTCTGCATTCTCCCTGAGCTGAGGTTGAGCTCTCCTTGCAACCTTCATGCTCCGGGTCAGTCGGTGGAGTAGGCTGCGTGTCAAAAGCAGCTTGGTGGTGGTGTTCATCTTGCTCCCCTGGTGTGTCCAAGGTCAGAATCGGCCTGTCTTTCTGCCATGCCTCGGAGCCACCAAACAAGTTGGCATGTGTGCTGACAAGTGCTGCCAATGCTTGCTCTCTTCCCGTCACTCTTCTCACTATGTGCCATGTGCAAGCTGTCAAGTGGGCACCTCCCTCCCCCTGCCATACCTGACCTGTGTCACTTTGTGTCCTTCCTCATTGCATCCCCCTCTAACCCAACCTTCAACAGAACTCAGAAATTGTCCTTTTGGGCCTAAAGCCCCCAGAATCATTTAGAGGAGACTGGGAGAGATCACCCGGAAAAGAAGTGTTCACGCCTGTCAATGTTTCACAGGTGAGAAATGGGACACACATGTGGCCAGGCGACATCAGAATGTGGTCCAGATGGTAAAAGTTATTAATGAGGAAGAGCAGACAAGCTAGGAGAGGCTGCAATAGTTTGCTTTTGCTTGGCCAAAAAGAAATGTCAAGATTTCATTCCCTCCTCTTCTCTTTTCTCGTACTGAGTTAACTCCGTGAAAACTACTTTTGCACTTTGAATTCAGTTTGCAGCAACTGAAGTAAGCTGAGGAGAAAGGGGGAGAAAGGGGGACATTTTAGTTGGAGCATATAAAGTTTTCTAACCCCTGTGTCTTCATATGTGCCACCTTCCAAGTGGCCTCATGACACATTTTTCTTTTCAAGTATTTATTCCAACAGTCCTCATAGCTAGGCTGAAATGAGGCTCCAAAAATACCAGCATTTGTGCTGATCCATAACAGGCTCAGCACTATCACTAGTCCCAAGCAGAGTATACTCATTGAATCAATGGGAGTTAGATAAGTATTGCTTCAACATGATCCAATGGAACTGTTGCAGGTGAGACAAACAATGAGATTCAAGAGTTCATCTCCACCAGGAACCAGGCAATTAGGGGCTATTTTTGTAAAGCTAACATATCTACCACACAAAGAAAAGTGATGCTCAAAATTTTACAACAAAGACTTTTACCATATATCAACTGAGAAATGTCAGATGTCCAAGCTGGGTTCAGAAAAGGAAGAGGCACCAAGGATGACGTTGCAAACAGGTTGGATAATGGAGTGAACCAAAGAACTGCAGTGGCTGCCTGCCTTGGTGTGGCAACATGAATTACCGCACTGGGATGGCACCAACCCTAGTGATGCCACTGGGTATTTCCATGTGCTTTTGCACATTTGGGGGGCTTTCTGTATGATTTGGGGGGCAAAAATTGCCTCCAAAACCATGCTGAATTAAACAAAACTTTGAAGGGTTTTTGGGCTTTGCAGGACTGTTGGGGACCTACATGGGCCACAATTTTGGATCACACATGAGTTGCATTGCATACAGTGCTAAGAACTGACAGCACCAGAGGTATCTTATCTTCCTTATTTGGGAATTCCCTGGATGCATCTTTGTCAGAAGTAGCATACAGGGATCCACAGACCATTGATCTCACCCTCCAAGGCTTTTCCACTATGGTTCCTACATTATTTAGAGGTCTCCTATAAGAAATTACTGCTAGAACACCAAGGCTGTCTGTTTTTAAAAGCTGTGACACATCCATTAAACTTCCATACCACCCAACTGGTGAACGCCTTTGGGGTGCTTTACAATCATAAAAATCTAAAAGATTCAATAAAATAACAAGAATAACAACAACAAATATGCTGTGGAGGATATTGCGAATTATGCTCTTCTGTGTTTCCTTTATAAGGATCCAGAGCCTGAAGCTTTATTTGGTTAAAAAGAAGCTGGTTAACTCCTTGCTGTTAAGTTGGGAGAAAACTGAAATGCACTGCAAACGTTGGCGATGTATAGATTTCTAAGCTAAGTTGTGCTTGCTCTCCTTGCCAGTGTTAAGAAATGGATAGAGACATTTGAACCAAACCAATTTATTCTCCATCCCAAAAGGTTTGCCATTTTATAATAACTAGGGCCAGAATCCCCTTGGTGTCTCACACAGGTACCCCTATGGAAGAGGCTGGGTTTTTATTTTGTTTTTTTTGGTCTGATGGAACATCCATATTCATTTCCATTGTCTTTGAAATTTACATCGGAAGTCTGGAGTGTGAAAACTGCTCCTTCTTCCCTGGATGTACAACCTGTGAGCAAACAGTGACTGGAGGTGCATCCAGCTGCCAATGTGCAACCAAAGAAGGAAGAGTAGGACCTGTCCTTCTGGAATTGCTGGAGGTCTGGGAGGGCAAATGGTGTTCCCCTTTCCCCAATGGCAAGTAAACAGGACCAGCGAATAGCTCTATTCTCCATCTCTATTCACCTAGGAGCTGCGGTGATGCTACAACAGATGGCCATCCGTTGTGCAACAGTGGCGTGCCTGATGTGCTGCGGCCCAATGCGCAATGAGGACTGATGCAGATCAGGGTGCTCCCCGGGACTCATCCAGACACCAGAAGTACTTGATGTACCTCAGTGTGCCCAATGTACATTGGACCATTCCTGCCAGCGTACATTTTCATAACCCACTACCCGAGTTTTGTGACGTTTCTGCAAATTGGTGGCAGATTCACCCAGTTACAAAACGTGGAGCGTAACATCGGATCTTTGCTAATGTTGCAACGGGTCATCATGTCACTGTTTCAGTGACAACAACGCTTCTTGACCCCAAAGGTTACATGTGGCTGGTAACTCGGTGCCTTTTATCACATTATTCTGAAAAATACAGCTGGCCTAGCAGAGCAGGAAAGAAGGGGGTTTTGTGCGGGGTGGGGAGGTAGCAACAAATAGGCTGGTTGTTTTGAAGAAAGGAGAGAAAGGGCAAACCCTGGATCCCTCTCCACTTCCAGTAGCTGTGGAAGAAGCAGGTCCAAGAGCCAAGGGTTGGCCACGGCGGAGGGTGGGGGGAGTCGACTTAGCCTGCATGGGCCACCCTCCTTAGTCCCCCCCCCATTAACACAGAGCTCAGCTGTCAGAGGGTTCCCACCTTTGATCACTGCTCAGCATTCCTGCTGGGTGGACTCTCCCAGATGTGGGGCTGATCAAAGGCAGCTGTTGCCCGGACCCTCCCCAGAGTCCATTTCGACACAAGCAGGGAAGGAAACCAGGAGCAGGGAAGGAAGATGGATGGCAAAGAGAGGGGACAATGGAAACGATCAGCAGCAAAGCATCACCTTCCAGACCTCTCTGGAACAGAAACGTGCACACATGCGCCCTCCCATGCACAGGCAGGCAGGCAGGCATTCTCCTCTAGTGAGCTCCAAATGGCACACACGGCTCTTTTCCTCCCCCTATTTATCCTCACAACAGCCCTGTGGAGTAGATCAAGCTATGACAGAGCGAGGCAGGCTCAAGTTCGGTCGGTGAGATCCGTGGCTGAGGCATCAAACTGAATACCGCACGTACTGCATTGTTGCTAAATCCATTCACGTTCAAAATCCCCAAATCTTTCGGGACTGAAATTGTGTTCTCAATTACAGTGGGCCTTGGAGAAAGCCAGAGAGTGATACACGTGTGCCGGATTTGTGTTCTTGACGGTTCCATTTTTATAATATTCGATAAGCACAAGTTCTTGGCAGCAGTGGCGGTTTGCAGCAGGAATTTCTGAGCTGCCACACGTAACTCTGGCTAAGCTAGATGGACTCATTCCAGCTGTCTCCTGATAGTGACTGGCACATGCCCCCCTTCTCCAGCCTGTCTTTCCACCCTCCCTTTCCACTACCCCCTTTCACGGCTGCGGGCCAAACGGCAGGAGGCAACTTTAGAAAGCATCTGTCCTACCACCCCCATGCCACCCAAGGCGTTTTCCCCCTCCCAGAGGTATAGGACGTAGCAAGGCCTTGTTTGTGCCCCCCCTCCTGCCATCGACTCTGCCACCATCCCTGGCATCCAGACCCCACTCTTCTTGTTTGGGCTTTGGAGACTTCAGTTGCAAGGCCGCAGGCAGCCCACAATATTGTTTTGCAACAAGGTGACCCCTGCTCCTTTGCGCCATGCCATTCCACGTCCAGTTCCTCAGACGAACCGGGTGCCTAATTCTTTGTGACAGGTTGACTTGAACGTCCCCAAAGACCCTGGCGTGAGACACTGTGGCATGCACTCTGTGTTGCTCCTCTTCAGTTCCTCCCATTCTTGGACCCAATGCCTTCTTTCGGGGTGGAAAGCCAGGAGACAAAGCATGGAATATATAGTCTGTCTAAATGGGTACATAAGTTCCCAGTTTGGGGACATGTAACAAGAATGGGCGATAGGGTGGTGCAGTGGTTTGAGTACGGTGTAGGATTCCAGGAGATCCATATTCAAACCCTGACTCAGCCATAGGAACCATAGTGATCTTGGGCAAGTCACATACTCTCAGCTTCGGAGGGAGGCAATGGCAAACCCCTCCCTGAGCACACAACCACAAGAAGATGGTATCTCTGTTACGAAACCAAGCCCCCTCCATACTCCACCGACATTGGGAAAGTCATACAAAGGTTCCACACTTTGCGGGGCCTTGTCCCCCTTTGCTGCGTTTAGACTTGGGTCCCATCTCCAAGATAGCTCCTTCTATATACGCAATTGTTCCAAAATCTCAAATAAAGAAATACGTGAAAAAAAAGGCCGAAATCCCAAACACTTCTGGTCCCCAGCATTTCGCCCAAGGGAGACTCAACCTGGATGAGTTGTGGTTTGGAAAGAGCTTGGCGGAGTGGGCTTCCCATGATAAAACCTGCAAGCTCAAGGCCCCCCCCTTTTGACTACCAATGGCATTGCACCACAACACCATCCACGCTTTTTAATCCTTGGGGTTATTCACACTGCGAAAATAATCCAGGATGAATCCGGGTTAAATCTCTGTTATTCACACGCATCCCCAATGCAACCGATTAAGGTTTTTAGTGGGCTGCCAAAAAACCCCACTTAATCCGGGTTAATCGATATTGGGGTTCCCCTCTGAGTTTTTAGTTTTAGCATGGTTGGTAGTGTGAGTAACCGGTGCGAATAGACGCGGGATAAAACATTGCATGCCTTGAACGTGTTCTGAATGCGTTTGCATCGGCGACTCCATGTTTATTCGAGTGCTGGCACATGGGAGCATCCCAACTTGCAGAGATGCGCACTGATGTGGTTCCATAGCCTGAATAACAAACCCGGAATGTGTAAGTGGGATGGTTGACATTGTTGTGCTAACAAAATGATGTTAGTAATAGCCCACTGTGTTTAATGGGACTTGAGCATCCATTGATTTTGGTATCCATGGGAGATCCTGGAACCAAGCCCCAGCAGATACCAAGATCCCACATAAATAATAATAATAATAATAATAATAATAATAATAGCCCATTGTATTTAATGGGACTTGAGCATCCATGGATTTTGGTATCCATGGGGAATCCTGCAACCAAATCCCAGCTGATACCAAGGGCCTACAGTAATAATAATAATAATAATAATAGCTCATTGTATTTAATGGGGCTTAAACAGCCATGGATTTTGGTATCCACAGAGGGTCCTAGAACCAAACCCCAGCAGGTACACTGTACAGTATATGGCTCAGTCTCCTCCCTGTTCCATCCTCCTAACAATCCTGTGAGGTAAAGCAGAGAAAGAAAGAGAGTGGCACTGCTGACTCTTATAGAGCGCCCCCGTCGCTTGAGAACCGGAAGTGAGGTCGGGGCTATTATCGCCTTTCCTCTATTCCCCGCCAGAAATCCCTTTCGACAGCGGGGAGGACGCATTTTTTCCCCAACGCGCAGGCGCACGGGACATGGACCGCGGGGGGCGGGGCTCCAGGCTCACGTGACCGCTGGAGCGAGCAAGATGGCGTCGCCCATGGAGCGGCGTGTCTGCCGCCCGGAGTTTTCCCCCCGCGTTTGAAGCTCAAAGTCGCAACAGCTGCAACATGTCGCGACTTATCGTCAAGAACCTGCCGAGTGGGGTAAGAGGAGGAAGCTGGGCGAGTCGGGACAGGGTTTGTGGGTTGCTTCTTCACTCTGGGGAAGCTGTCAGGGCTGGCAACGGTTTATGTTTTGAATCTATGGTGGGGGCTATCTGTCTCTGCCTGCTCTACCTCACAGGGTTGTTGTGAGGCTGAAAGAGGGAGGCGAGCCGTAGTTATGGCCATGCCTGCTGGGGAGTGGGAGTTTGGGTGGGGATTCTGGGAGCTGCAGTCCCAAAGGGGCTTGTTTGGCTTTGGCATTGGTTCTGTGGATCTTGTTAGTGATATATTTATATGTATAAGAGTAGTGTTGAGGCTGTATCCTATAAATCCCAGAGTCCCATGGAACCTCAGTAGGCCTTGCTCTGAAAGGATTTTTAGCGCCCTTTGAATACTTCACCCAGTGTCCTTCCCTTTTCTTCCAGATGAAGGAAGACCGCTTCCGCAACCTCTTTGCTGCCTTTGGAACCCTGACCGACTGCACCTTGAAGTTCACAAAGGACGGCAAGTTCCGCAAGTTTGGGTTCATTGGCTTTAAATCTGAAGATGACGCCAAAGCTGCCTTGACACACTTGAACAAAAGTTTTATAGATACAGCCAAAGTCACGGTGAGGTACCTTTCAAATATGTTAGATTGTTAAATAAGACGGTGAGATGTTTAGGTTGTGCTTTGACTGGGTGTTGATATCAATGAAACAAACGTTTAAATTGGTTTTTTTGGTAGGTTTTTCAGGCTCTGTGGCCATGTTCTAGAAGAGTTTCTTCCTGACATTTCGACAGCATCTGTGGCTGGCATCTTCAGAGAATGCTGGCATGGAAGAGAGTGGGGCATATATATATATATATATATATATATATATATATATATATATATATTGGTTGAGAGGAAGCGATTTCCATGTTAATCTGTGTACTGTTCTGTTGCTGAATGGCAAGGCCAAGACCCTCTCAACCTAGAGTCACACAGTAGATATATATATACACACACACACACACACACACACACCCCACTCACTTCCATGCCCTCATTCTCTGGAGATGCCAGCCACAGATGCTGGCGAAATGGCAGGAAGAAACTCTTCTAGAACATGGCCACATAGACCAAAAAACCCACAAAAAACTATTTATGCCGCCCATGAAAGCCTTCGACAACTTTTAAATTGTAATAATAAACCTGCCTTGCAAAGCAGGATCAACTGTTGTAAGCTTCTTTTTCAATTTAGTACTACCCGGGTTTTTTTGTGTTGCTCTTGTTAACAGTCTCACCTTAAATATGATATACCCTATTTATTTTATCATCTTTTATACGACTTCGACATTGGTGTAAGACCTATGAAAAGAATTTGGCACCCCTTTTCCACAATTTGGTCTGTGAACTAAGGCCCGTTACAGACGGGCCTAAAAGTGTACGCTCTGCGCATGCTAGGGTTAGAAAGGGGTGTCCTTTCCGGACGGCCCCAACCCTAGGATGCGCAGAGCACGCACAAAATGGCGGCGGCCGTTCCACACAGCCGCCGCCATAACTACGTCACGACCGCGCCGCCTCTAAACGGGACAGCGCGGTTGTGACATAGTGGGGCCGTGCGAGGGTGCCTAGTGCGCCCTTTCCGCGGCCTTTCCAGGCCTTGGGGAAGTGGCCTTTTGCCGCTTCCCCGCTACCTGGAAAGCGGCGGATCGGGGCTTCAGTGGCTGCCGCTCTGGCCGCTGAGGCCCTGATCCAGCGGGGAAAGGGGCGGGTGCAGGCCACCACTTTTTGGCGGTCTGTAACGTGCCTGAGTGCATACTTACAGCCAACTTGCATCCTAACCGCTGGGATTCTTTTCAGGTTGAGTTCTGTAAATCTTTTGGGGATCCACTGAAACCTAGAGCATGGAGCAAACATTCCCAAAAGCCACCAGAAGTCAAGAAGTTGCCTGAAAAATCTGCAAAGAGTCCAGGCCTTACAGAAGCGAAGCAAGTAAGTATTAAAATATTTTCAGGCTGTGTCTGAAATAGCCATATGAAACATGTTTGGCATCCCCTGAGGTTGTTAACTGGTGTTATGTTTCTCTTCTGTTTTTTAAAATAAGGGTTTTTTCATTCTTTTCTAGGACAAAAAGAAGAAGGAAAATCAAGCAGAGTTAAAAGAGGTAAATTTGGGCCATTTGCAAAGGCTACCATAGCTGCATCCTAGGGTTTGTGGGGTTTGTTTAGAGCAGGGGTAGGCAACCTGCGGCCCGCGGGCCGGATGCGGCCCAGCAAGGCCTTGGGACCGGCCCCAGCCCAGTCCTGCCACCGATTGCCGCCGGGGCCTTTGGGGGGCAATTGTCTATAGAAGCCTCAGAAACATGCATTTATATTAACATTTTTTAAAAAATCAGCAAATTTTTTCACGTGTCCTCCATTTTTTTTAAAAAAAAGTGTCTTCCATTTGAAAATTTTGTCCTACATTTGTCCTGGTTTATTTATATATTTAATTTTTTTTTTAAAAAAATTATTTAATTATTTATTTTTTGGCTTCGGTCCCCCAGTTGTCTGAGGGACAGCAACCCGGCCCCCGGCTCAAAAAGATTGCCTACCCCTGGTTTAGAGGCACTATTGCTCTCTGGCTGAGAATTCTAAATATCCTTCCTTAAACTGCCAATCCCAGGATTCCATAGGCTGTAGGCATGGCAGCTAGAGTAGAATCATAGTGCTATAAATGTGGAGTGTGTAGAGAGCCCCTAGTGCTCTGATTGCAATCCCTTACAAGTACTGTATGTAATTAGAATGGGATGAAAATCATGTGGTGTAGCTTTGGTCTGTCTTCTTTCACAAAGGGCCCTATACAGACAGGCTAAAATAAAGCTGCTTCGAGTCACTTTGGAGGTATGGTGTTTCAATGATGCATGCGTCCTAAGAGTCTGGAAGCTGCACCAAAGCTGCACTCCAGTCCTTAGGACTGGAGCATGGCTTTGGTGCGGCTTCTGGACTCTTAGAACGCATGTATCATTTAAACAGCATACTTGCAAAGTGACTCGAAGCAGCTTTACTTTGGCCTGTCTGTATCAGGCCAAAGAGATGTGAACATGCTCCATGGGATTTCTTTCTTTTGGATACAGCAGTATTTCATCTTCCAAATGGGACTCAAGACAGTTCACAGCATGTATTAAAGCAAGGGTACATAAATGTTAAAAAAAATCAGTGCTGGAAAGTTTAAAGACAATTAAATGAGCTAGCATGTTGAAACAGCCATAATTCGAAGCAATGTAAAATCATTTACAGCCATGACAAGAACAATAGAAATGCAACACCCAGAACTTTTTAATGGGTACTCAGGATATCTGAAAAACATGTTCTGTAGTGGAGCTGGAACTCCTCCTTTGTGTCTCCTTTTTAACTTGGCCCTCTTTCTCTCTCTCCCTTCAGCTGGAAGGCGAGGAGGCCTTTCAAGACTTTCTGGTGGTGCACAAGAAACGGTCTCAGACCGCCACTTGGTCCAACGACACAAAAGTGAAGGAGCCCAAAAAGAGCCAAGCCAAGCCGACGGATGATTATTTGAATTTTGATTCCGACGAGTCGGAGAGTCTGAATGAGGAGGAAGCTGAGTTTGGAGATGGGGAACAAGAAGCTGGAATTAACCGAGGTACTTGATGCATTGGTTGATGTGGCATCTCACAAGCAGCATTATCTCAATATGGCATGGGTGAGGAAGGTGCCTAAAATGCCCACATTTGACTTAAAAACATGGTGAAAATCCCTCCACAAGGCTGTTGGGAGGACATCTTGCCGCAAAAAATCTTTGGTTTTTTGCAGGGGGTGCAGCTCTTCAACATCTGTTTTAAATGCACAGAGAAGTGCCATTTTAATTCTGCACTTAATTCACCTGATTTAAATGTGGTTTCCGTCCACTGACCTGCATTTTCTCTTTGACCATGTCTCTCCTCTCCTGCACTTGGAAGCATTATTGATCTGTTTGCAAGTTCTTTTGGTTATCTCCTGACCTTCTTACTTATAAGATAACCCTCAATTCTTTTCTCCTCTCTGCAGAGGAAAGCAAAAGTGCTAAAGGAAAGGCAGCAGCCAGGTCAGAGCTGTCGGACATGGATTACCTGAGATCAAAAGTAGTGAAAGATGTTGAGTCCTCACCTTCATCTGAAGAAGAGGGCGATGATGAGGAAATGGGTAACAAAGAGCCTAGCGAAGAGGAAGAGGAAGCGAAACCCAGTGCTGAGCAAAATGCTGGCACTGGTTTTACAGCAGAATCTGGAGTGGGTGAAAATATCAAGGGCCAGAAAAGTGTTGCAGAGATCAAGAAACTGAAAGCCACAACCCAGGTATGTTCCAACCCTGGATTCTAGAATTCTGCAATCTGTCATTTAGATATTGGCTTGGTGACCCATTCATTTCTGGTCCATTTTGTCTGTTTACACACGCCTCACTGTCTCTTTTCCTCTGTGCTTGTCTGTCACAAATAATAGCAGAACTTGAAAGTTCTCACCTCAAGGTGTCTCCATTGATGGTCCTTGTGTTTTCCCCAGGGAAAAGCTCCGGTCAGTGGAAATGAGCCCACCACACCATACACAGTGAAGCTCCGTGGTGCACCTTTCAATGTCACAGAGGTAAGCATCCCTTGTTGTCTGTTACTCTGAATTTGCCTGGCTCCTGTAAATGGAGCTGAAATTCTTGTCCTTCAAGTTCACACTATGGATCTCTATGCTGAGATTATTGAGGCTTACAAATTCATTAATCCTTGCCTGATATCATTCAACTTTGGAAGCCAAGTAGGGTTGAGCCAGTTGGGACTTGGGTGGGAGACAGGAGTGTATCTATATGGTGGGAAGAGGTTTAGGCACCGACCCCCAAATAAGAATTCTTCCCCCCTGTGAATTTACTGGGAAGGCTTTATGTTCATGGGAGATTCTGGGAGTTGTGATCCAAAAAGGTAACTTTTCTAAGTACCAGGTTGGGGTAAAGATGCATGTCACTTTTCAGGCTCTCTGACACTGCTTTATTAACATTCTTGAACTTCTGTTGCCTGCAGCAAAACGTGAGGGAGTTTCTTGTGCCACTTCAACCGGTTGCAATCAGAATTGCACGAAATGCCCATGGGAATAAAACAGGTAACAGCAGACCTCTTTTATTTAAAAAGTGCGCACTGGTTGATGCTTGCAGGGCATACACGGTCGCTTGTGTTGTGGCCCTGCTTCATACCTTGCAATCAATGCTTGGTTGTGTTTCTGTTTTGTGTGAAGCAGAAGGGAGGGTTACCCAGCTTTGTTTCCATTAGTACACTTTTTTCTGTTGCTGTGGCCATATTAGCGGTGGATCAGTGCGGAATGAATGGACCCCAACAGGCATAACATTTAAAAATAATAATGAGATAATTTTTTAAAAGCAGGAAATCTTCATATAAATCTCATACGGTGGGCCCTTGTTATCCGCTGGAACTTGGTTCCAGGACCCCCTGTGGATAACAAAACCCATGGATGCTCAAGTCCCATTCAGTACCAGGGCATACAAAAATTATTATACAGTATATGAAACAAAATCATTCTGTGATTTTCCTCCTAGGTTATGTGTTTGTTGATTTTAACAGTGAGGAAGAGGTTCAGAAGGCACTCAAACGAAATCATGAATACATGGGTAAGTAGCCTTCTGTTTAGATGCTGTTCTATGCATTATCTCTTGCTTGTAACACTCAAATTCCATGTTAGGGACGGAAAGAATATTATGAAATATTTGAAAAAAATTGCTTCCTTTGAGAAAAGAATTAGTGACAAATTGCATCCCTGTTCCTTGCAGGCTGTTTAGTTTTCAGTATTCCGCAATATCTTCTTATCTCTTATCACCATTAGGAGGTAACCATAGAAGAAGCTTCCAAATCTGGCAGTGAATACCTGTGTGTTGGATGTGGCCTTGGGCTCAAGATTAATCTCTCAGAGTTTAGAACAAATTGTCAGATTAGGACTTTGGAGATCTGGACTCATGTCTTTGCTCAGTCATGCAAGCTCAGTGTTTGAGCCAGTCACACTTTCTTAGCCTAACATACCTCACAAGGTATGTGGTTGTGCTCTTGGTTTGAAGGGGATGAGTGACAATTTTTCCTGTTTCCTTTACAGGTGGACGGTACATTGAGCTATTCCGTGAAGAGTACTCTGCAAAGACAAAGCATTCCTTTAAGGGTCCGAACCAGACATGGCAAAGGACAAAGAAAGATGATGAGGAAGATGAAGATCTCTCTGAGTCTGGGAGACTCTTTGTGAGAAATCTTCCCTACACCAGTACTGAGGAGGACTTGGAAGTGTTGTTTTCTAAATACGGTAGGCTGCTATCCTGACTTCCCCAGTCATCCACCTATCCAGAGGTGGACAAAATGAACGAATCCCCGCTCTCCCCCCCCCCCCAACAGTTGCCCACCCTGGCATTTGAGCTTTTGGGGGACTACTTGGCTCTCCAGATGCTTCATCCTAAGCTTCCATCAGCTTCACCAAGCATGGCCATCCTCACTCTGCCATAGAGCTGTTGACACATGTTATTACACAGACAAAGAACACATTGGGTATACCTTTCTGATCACTGTTGGTAGGCAGCGTGCTACAGATGCACAGAATCCATTTCCAAACATATGTCATTGGTTGGCAAAAGTAAAAGGTGCTTTCCAAATGGACAACGCTGATAGTAACCATCTTTCAGATGGGATTTTCATCCATGAAAAGAACAGAGCCTGAAACATCTTAAGTCTGTTCCAACCCAAGCAAATAAACAAGGCAATCAAAGTCCTCCTTAAAAAAAGTTTTTTTGTATGAATTTTGCAGGGCCGCTTTCTGAGATCCACTTCCCCATTGATGGTCTGACTAAGAAACCCAAGGGCTTCGCCTTTGTTACCTACATGTTCCCTGAGCATGCTGTGAAGGCCTTTGCAGAAGTGGATGGACAGGTTTTCCAGGTGAGGAATGTGGAAGAGTTCTAATCCATGCAGAATTACAAATCCCTTCACTCCTACAGATATTTGGTAACTTTGAGTGGGGCAAGGGGACATTGGATGTCTTGTCTTGAGGTGTGGGCAGATTCATATCTATTAAGAACTTTCTAAAGTTGTCCTTTTAGGTATAGGTGATCTCTAATGTAACCTGGTCTTAGTACTCATCACACTACTCGGTACTACTCATTCCAGAGCCTGGAAAAACTTGTTTTTTGGAGTGCAGCTCTCCAAACCCCCCAGCTCTTTGACTCTCTCTCCCTCTATTTTCAACTTCCTCTCCTCCTTGGTCTTTCATCTCGCCTATTTGTAAAATGACTTTTCAAATGTAATAGCTTCCCCCTTGTAGAATAACTTCCGCCTTGTAGAGATCAATACAGCAAGGCTTGTCAAGCACTCTGAATGCTGGAAATGGTATGATCTGTTCTCTGTCAAGTCCTGTGAAGAGTACTTGAAGGAGCTGGGTACATTTACCTTAGGGAAGGGACCATTTAAGAGGCCCGCACAGCGATCATTCTCAAATATTTGAAAGGCTGCCACATAGATGATGGAGCAAAAGTGTGGATTTCTTGAAACAGCAGAGGGCTGGGCTAAACTAGAGGAACTTTTGAGGTCCCTTTCAATTCAAACTTTCCTTTTGAATGCATAGGTCTGGTTCTGTTTTTTTCCCCCCAGAGATGACATTCTAGAGGTTCTGTCTTCTCTCTTTAGGGTCGAATGTTACACGTCTTGCCTTCTACCATTAAGAAGGAGGAAGGAGAGAGCGGCGAAGCTACAGAGGCCTCTTCCTACAAGAAACAAAAGGCATCTAAGGACAAAGCCAATAGTTCCAGGTTTGTGCTCATAGTGTGAAGATCCCCCCCATGAGCAAGAACTGGATGGGTGGGGAGGCCTTCTTAAAAATAAGGACATAAGTGGATTTTTTGGTTCCACATTAGAGCTAAAGTGATTGCAATCCTTGATATAAGTCACTTTCAGAGAAGTATTTGAGGGTTGTATTTGTGTGCTGGCTAAGGCCAAAGGCAAAAAAAGTGGGACTAGAATTTTTCACTTAAAGCTTGTACTGCCAGTAGCTAACCCATAGAGGTTTTTCAACCTTTTAAAAATGGAGAAGAACTCATGCAAGAGTTGGAACATCATTGAAGAGTGGGGTCCTGAGGAAAGAGCTTGAGTTTCAGTGGGTCTCCAAGAGGGCTAGATTTGGCCCCAGGGCCCCAGGTTCCCCATTTCTGTCCTTGGGGAACTTTACAGCTAAGGTGAGATCTGAACTGGAGGGACTATGCCCTCCATGTCATTACAACGCACCCTGTTTTTCTCCACTATCTAGTTCACACAACTGGAACACACTGTTTATGGGGGTGAATGCTGTGGCAGATGCCGTCGCGCAGAAATACAATGCCACAAAGAGCCAAGTGTTGGATCATGTGAGTTTTTACTTTGTATGGTGTTTTCCAATCAAATCTTAAGTATTTTTGCTGTCCATGCTTGATCTTATTGGTTCATGGCCATATTGAGTTTTATCCCAGTGTTCTGCTGTACAGGATTCTGAGACACTTTTAATTTGATATTTTAGCATTGTGGCTGTTTAGGATTCATTTATCTAACCCCATTTATCTAGAGGGAAGACTACCCCTATTTGCTCTTTTTGAGAATCCACTTATTCAGCACCCTGTTTTGGTGGGACTGTTCTGTCCAGCTAAGGAAAGAAAGGATGGTGTCCTGTGCTTTGTGTTGTGTGTAGTCTCTTATCAATTACAGTTTGTATATATGTTCGTGCCACTTACTTCAATAGGGTAATCCTAGTTTGAAAATAGCAAGACAATCCTTTTATGAACTGGGCTGAATGTGGGGTCTAGCTGGGTTATCTGTTTACTGATCCCAAAATGTAGGCAGGTTCATGGGGTGAAGAAGTAGTCTTCTTGTCATCTCTCAGCCCTTGACTTGCCAGACGAATGGAAACTGTCCTGCCACCAGGATGTTTGAAGTCATGTCTTATTTTCTCTTGACAGGAGCTCAAGGGCAGTGTGGCAGTGAGGGTAGCTCTGGGAGAAACAGAGCTTGTTCAGAAGGTCCGCCAGTTCTTGCTAGAAAATGGTGTCAGTCTGGATTCCTTCAGCCAGGTAAGAGTAATGTACACGGAAGCTTTTTAAAATCATTCCTCATTTACTTTCCCTCCCAGACCGCAACACAGGAAAGTTACTTTTTTGGACTACAAGTCTATGTGCGTAAATGTATATACAGTCGGCCCTCCGTATCCATGGATATTTGTATTCACACTGCTTTTTTGGTGGAAGGAGAGGCACTCTCGTCTTGAAGCATATTCTGGATAAAGAGGACAATAAGATATTTTAGAACAGGGGTAGGCAACCTTTTTGAGCCGGGGGCTGGGTTGCTGTCCCTCAGACAACTGGGGGGCCGAAG
>NC_056531.1:1937844-1938713 GCF_019175285.1 Sceloporus undulatus | reverse complement strand
GTAAGGGCCCATGAGGGGCAGGAGCAACAGGTGCGCGGCCCCTGCTCCTTTCCTCGGGGCTTCGCCAGGCCTGAGGTGTCCTCAGAAGGACACCTCAGGTCTGCCGAAGCCCCGTGGGGAGGAGGGGGCGTGTGCCCGCCCTCTCCTCCTTGGTCCCTTCCTTCAGCCGAACGGGCTCCAAGGGGCCCTTTCGGCCGAAGGGAAGGGCTTGGGCAGGCCGCCTCCTGGGCTCCTCCATGGCCATTGCAGCCCCAGGTCTCTCTCTCTGGAGGGAGGCCTGGGGCTGCATGGCCTCCTACAGGCCAGCTGTGGCTCCTGGAGCCCTGCTGGAGGGCTACGGCGACTGCAGCGGGCCTCCTCCACACTGAACATGGGTTCACATGGCTATGCATATTGAACGTGTCAAGGTGGTTTCACAAGAAGTGATTTGCCCTCGGGTTCAACTGTACTTCTCAGAAGTGTGTACTTGATCAAGGGACTGTGGTTTTTCTTCACTGCGCATGAGTTTGTAAAAATCACAGCAACTTACATTGGCTGTGCCTCAGAGGCTTGCTGATATCACTATCATCATCATCACTATAATTGTCCAAGAAAGGCAGATTGTTAGCATTCAAAGCACCATAAATACACAGAAAATGCACTTGCATATATTTAATAATAAAAAAATGGAAAAAAAATAAAAAACAAGGCAGGGGTGTATATATTTAATAATAAAAAATAATGAAATAAAATAAAAAAACAAGCAATAATAAAAAATAATGAAATAAAATAAAAAACAAGCAATAATAAAAATAAAAAGCAATAATAAAAATAATGAAATAAATTAAAAAAACAAGCAATAATAAAAAATAATGAAATAAAATAAAAAA
>NC_056531.1:1928519-1937744 GCF_019175285.1 Sceloporus undulatus | reverse complement strand
AAAAATTAATGAAATAAAAAACAAATATAAGTATTTTATATTTTTAAAAATTAATTAAAAAAAACCCAAGGCAGACTTGAAATGACTCACCTTTCCACCACCACCTCTTCCTCGGCGGAAAGGCTCCTTGGGAAGCCCTGTACGCGGGCGTGCAAGTGGGGCATGCGCTGCCGCTGGCCCATGCTGCGGCCCAGGCGGCGCGCGCAAGGAAAGAGGAGCCCATCCCCTTTGGCCAGCTGGCCAATGGCTGGCTAGCCAAAGGGGACGAGCTCCTCCGTTCTAGCCCCGCGCGTGGGCGAGAAAGCCCCACTGTGGGCGGAGCAGCGGCAGTGGCGCTGCCCAGGAGGAGGAGGGCGGAGCTGTCCAGGAGGAGGAGGTGGGTTGGCGGCCAGCTGCCCGCATTAGGGATATGGCATCCCTAAGCGGCGGCGGCCTTGGTGGCGGCAGCAGCAGCGGTGGCAGGACCGGGCTGGGGCCGGTCCTGCTGCCTCGCTGGGACAGATCTGGCCCGTGGGCCGGGGGTTGCCGACCCCTGTTTTAGAATGTAGCATAGAAGAGTTCTAAGACTAAATTTTGGAATATCCCCATATGTATGGAACCCTGTTGGAGATCCAGTTTTGTTCCTTCCTTTGCTTTTAAGAAGACTTGAAATTCACATTTTTAAAATTAGAGCCTGCTTTTGGATAAATGATGGATTGAGTTTTTCAGACTCTGCTTATTATTAGTCTTGATTATGAACTTATGCTCCTTTTTTATTTTAAAGAGATTTAAAGTAAGTGGGTTTAATGGCATGGAGAAAGAGAAGAGGGCAAAGGAGAGTTTTGAAAAGGGACATCTGCATCCCTAAGAAATTAAGTTGCCTTCTCCTTTGCCAGGCTGCCGGCGAGCGGAGCAAAACAGTGATTTTAGTGAAAAACCTGCCTGCTGGAACAGAGGCAGCTGAGCTGGAAGAAGTCTTTGGGACTTATGGCAGCCTTGGGCGGGTGTTGCTCCCCGAAGGAGGAGTGACTGCTATTGTGGAGTTTCTGGAACCCACTGAAGCAAAGCGGGCTTTCACAAAGCTGGCCTACTCAAAGGTAATGACAGAGGGGCAGGTGGAGCTGACGTTTATGGCTTGAGTTGCAAGATGATGCAGGAGACCAACTGTAAAAGGGTTACAATGGGGACCTAGCACTGGAATGATTCAGTGGAACTTCATATGGGAAGTGTGAGTTTCACAGATCTTTCCTGACCCACTCTCCACCAGTCACAGAATGCCCTTAAGGGGGGGGATGGGGGCTACTGTGGCTAAATAGAAAACATAAAGAAGGCAGGATTGAGTGGAGAGATGGAGCCTTGTTCTGGCTAAGGAAATATTATGCCACTCACTGCCATGCAAGATCTGAGTTTGCTAATACAGTGGTACCCCGGGATACGAATGTGCCGCCTTACGAAATTTCCGGGTTACGAAAAAAATCCAATTAAAAAAACTGTTCCGGGTTACAAAGGTTTTTTCGGGTTACGAAAAATTTTTTGGTGCTTTTCGGCGCTATTTCACACGAAATCGCGGCTTTTCCCCATTAGCGCCAATGGGTTTTTCGGCTTGCGAAGTATTCCGGGTTACGAAAGCGGCGGCGGAACGAATTAATTTCGTTACCCGGGGTACCACTGTAGTTCCTTTTCTAAACTGCTTCATCAAAAGAAGATATTGGCTGCTTTTCCTACACAATGTGGCGCTACACATTGATGGTGCTGCATGGCCCTCGTGTTGTGTGGCAACGTTGCCCAACTGAACGCACACCCAAATGTGCAAGCACATTGAAGACGCAATGGCACTTCATGAGTATCTCTGCTTCTACAGCCTTGAACCAAATTCTGAATTGGAAACGTCCAACTGCTTCCATAAGGGAGACTTATACATATATAAAGGCATCAGCAGGATTCTGCCCGTTGTACCCTGATTTATTGTTTGCCTTTATATCCTGGCTTTATATCAGTAAACTCTTACCACACCATTTTAATCCTCATAACAACCTTTTCAGGTAGATGAGGCTGATAAAATAGGGAGCAAACCAGGGTCATCCAGGGAGCTTCAGGGGTGATCGAGATTTGAGCATGGGGCTACCTAGTCATTGGTCCAGTATTCTACCTACTATACCATGTTGATTCTCAATTAAAATATTTTCTTTTTCTACGCCTGAAATAGTGTAGGACAGCCTTCTTTCAACCTGGAGCCCATCAAATTTATTGGATTACAGTCTCACAGGCTGCTGTTGCACTTAACTGTGATCATTTTTCTCCCTTTGTCTCAGTTTCGGCATATTCCTCTATACCTTGAATGGGCACCAATGGCGGTCTTTTCTGGCCCTGGAAAGGGAAAGCCAGAGAATCCTGGAGACAAGGAGGAAGGTGAAGGGCAGGCACAAACTGGTATGCATCTGGAATGCGTGTGATGTTCATAGGGCTCCCACCTTTTTTCTTAAGGCTTTATTGTTTTCGATAGTTATACATACAACATAGATACAAAGGGGGGGGACCACATACATACAACACATACATATATAGTGACAAACAAAGAACAAAAAACTTCGTACGAACACTCATCTAGTGCACCAGGCTACCTACTACTACTAACATCTCTCATTCCCTGTCCCTCTCAGTCCTGTGAGGGAAACCATTTTACGCTGGGACTTGGAAAGAAGAGGAGAGAGTAGTCTGTGAGAGTGATAAACATGATTCAGAGCCTCCTGAATTGATGCAGCATCCAGTCTGTTGGAGCATGGCAGGCTGTCGCAGCCAGTGGCATAGATGAGCAGAAGGTAGATGGTTGTCTGCTCCACAGGAGGCTGCATTGCCCATTGCAAGAACCCTTCAGGGGCCACTCTGTTTGCTGAATTTGCTTCCGCCACAAAATTTGCTGAAGCAACTGCAGTTGCTATTGAACTGCCAGAGCATCCACATGAACCACTGCTTTAACTGCCATGGCTCAATGCTGTGGAATTCAGGGAGTTGTAGTTTGTTGTGGCAACTGACAGAGAAGGCTAAATGTCTCATAAAACTACAAACCCCAGCATTACATAGCATTGAGCCATTGCAGTTAAAGCGGCATCAAACTGGATTATTTCTGCAATGCGGATGCAGTGCTAATGCAGCTTCTACATAAATATGGATGTCACAAAGCTAGTCAGTTCAGTTTTGCATGTGTTCAAGGCCATTTAGGGATATACAGGTCCCAAGCAGAATGGCAGCCCTGGTTTCTAATCCTGTCCGTAGGGATCTCTAGCATTCCATTAGTCTTCTAGGAAACAGCTTAGCCTGTCAAGCCATAGTTGTTCTAGCTATATGCAGGGCACTAATATTATAGCATGGTGTGTCTCACCTGTGATTTTATCTGTGTTGGCTATATTTTACTTTTTATAAGTTTCTTTGAGGCCCAGTGTAATTTTTATACACACACAAGAACATTTTCAAGCCATGGATGGCTGAATCTGTGAATAAAGAATCCACGGATGCAGATGCCCAGCTGTAATGCTGTCTTTTAACCCAAGCCAACTCTGGATTAATGATGGCTGGACTCTCGCTTGCTCATTTTGCAGGCAGTTCTGAAAAAGAAGAAGCTCAAATGGAAATGGAGGAGGCCAGAAAGGAGGAGGAGGAGGAGGATGAAGAAGATGAAGATGAAAGCATTCCAGGGTGTACCCTCTTCATAAAGAACCTGAATTTCAGCACTACAGAGGAAACTCTGAAAGAGGTGAGGTTTTGTGTTGCCAAACTTACCCAGCCATCTACTCTTCTTCGGCGGCTGCTGTGAGCAGCTTATTTGATCAGTTAGTCTGCCGCTTCTTTATGGGACTTTTGGTTATCCGGGTCGTTAGCTCAGATCGTGCTGCCTCCGAAAAGTCTAGCGGGCCCCCCCCTAGCGGAGCAAGTAAAGGACTGCTCTTGCCAAGTAAAGTGTTGTCGTCTGCTGTCAAGCCAGCTTCAACGTATGGCAACCCTCTGAATGAGAGATCTCCAAACCTCCTGCTCCTCAACAGCCCTGCTCAGGTCTTGCAGAATCAGGGCAGCCATGTCTTCCTTGGTTGAATCTATCCATCCGTATTGCAGGGACTGAACTCCAAGAGGGGATTATTGCACTCCAAAAGGGGCTACTGGAAGCAAAGTTTGTTGGGAATCAGTAAACGCTAACCTAGATCTCAACCATGCTCTGGGTCTTCTCTGGCATGGACACCCAGAGGCCCCCTTGCAGCATGGAGAAATGGAATGGAGTGTTATGGAAGAGCGAGTCTATAGATTGTATATATTTTAGGGCACAGGTGGGCAAAAGGTGTCCCAGGGGCCACATGTGATCTCTGAATCACATCTTTGTGGCCCTCCAAGCCCCCCTCCTCATTTTATTTTAGAAATCAAGCAAGTGTTGGACCAAAGCCATGCAGGAACTCCCTTTCCCCCACCCCAAAATATGTAAAAGTACCCCAGTTTTCCTCTATAGTCCTTCTCAAAATGACTATAGGAGGATTTTAATCTGGCATCTCCCAGTCCTCTGCTACTCACACTGGCTCTCTGTTCTCTTCCCTACAATCCTGACTCTGCAAAACGAAAGGGCCAGTTGCTAGCTTGATATTGAAGGTGTCCAAGGCTAGAAGAAAACTAATGTACATTTTGTTTTTTGTTCTGCCAGGTTTTTGCCAAAGCAGGAGCCGTGAAGAACTGCACTGTTTCAAAGAAGAGAGATAAAGCTGGTACTTTCCCTGTCAATTAGTTGTCCTTAGTCTTCTACCTTGGTCTTGAATGGGTCATTCAGATCCATTCGCTTTACAAAAGACCGGTTTCTAGTAGAGAAGAAAATTACTAGACCAACTTTGTTGATACTTTCATCAAAAGGACTGCCTGCCTTTCTGCATTCTTCATTTTCAGTGGATGGCCATGTAGACTGTAACTATGTTCCCAGCTATGTATCTCTGCATAACCTTTTAAAATGCAAGACAGTAGCTCGCTATGGCTGCATCCTGTGGAATCCTGGATGATGTGCAGTGAGACACTGGAGCTCTTTGGCAGAGAATCCCAAAGTGCTCCTCACCAAACTACAAATTCCAAGATTCTGTATGATGGAACCATGACAGTTAATGTGGAATCGCAGTGCTATATGATGCAATGCAAAAAGGAACTGCTGCTGTTAGGCAGAGTAGACAGTAGTGGGCTCTGTGGAGCAGTGGTCTCAGTTGACACAAGGCAGCTTCTTACGCTCTTATGTCCAAAACCTAGAATATAGTTAGTAGGGGTTCGTGGAAATATAGCCCCCTGCAATGCAATTCTCCCCAAGCTCTACCTTTGATTCTGCAATCTATAGGTGCCATCACTTTTTTGCACAGACCTTTCATCGGTGGACTTTGCCACCTTTGCTTATTTTGTAGGGACACTCCTCTCTATGGGATTTGGATTTGTGGAATACAGGAAACCTGAACATGCACAGAAAGCCCTGAAGCAACTACAGGTGAGTTGGAAAAAAATGAGCTGTATTCCTGCCCATCTAGAGAGTGCCATATCGAGGAAGGCTGGACTAGCAGGTTACTTGTATGAATGTTGTAATGATTTGAAGCAGTTCTGTTGGGTTTTCTTCAGCAGTGTTTTGATTTTCACAGGGTTGTTCTGTGGACGGCCATCAGTTAGAAGTGAAGTTATCTGAAAGAGCTGTCAAGTAAGTTTCTCATCCTAGCTGGCCAGTACTCTTGGGGATCCCTTTGGACAGGATAGGCAGAATCCCCATCCTTTTCAACATCCCCCTACAGTGATGTCCTGTGGAATAGCTCACCTGCCTCTCTCTCGATGGACCAGGTCACCAGTGGCTTCAGCTCGCAAGAAGCAAACCAGCAAGAAGCAAAGGAGTTCCAAGATCTTGGTGCGCAACATTCCTTTCCAGGCGACAGTGAGAGAGATCAGAGAGCTTTTCAGGTAAGGAGGCCAACTTTCTCCAGACTGCACTGGGCATTCTGTAGATGTGCAGGTGGTGTACGAACTGGTTTCTCTTTGCTATATTTTAATATATTGCTTGTTTTGAATGTTTGCAGACAGGTTGAACTTTGTAGGGCTGGTGCCAAAATGTGTGTGTGAGTGTTCATAATTATTCCCAGTATGAACAAATGCAAAGTGGTGGTGATCCAAGCTTCTTTGAGAGCCACTATCTTGATGGTGTCTTACATGCATCTAAGTTCCCTTCCCAAGGTGGTTGGAGATTTTTGGTTGACATGGAACAACTGTATTCAGTTCAAGATTGTGGAAACAGAGTGCCACATGCTGTGCCATTTATATGTGGTTGTGTAGTATGGCTGTGCTTGTACCTTGCACACTGTTCTGCATGGGTGTACATGTGCATTATGCTCTGTTCAACCTTGCAAAGGGATGCGTGCATTAGGCTGCAGAACATCACGGTTTACTAACAAGGTGGCATTGCTCTTCCTCTGCGTAATTCTGTGAGCATAAAGTTATGCTGGGTTCTCTTAGGTTAGGATCTCGGCCACTTCATCCACTGCGATGGATCCCTCCTCTCTGGCACTCTAGGAACGAACTTGGGCACTGCCTAGAGCTGACTGGGATATTCTGGAAGTTGTAGTTCCAAACGGGAACCTTTTCGAATGCTGGCAGTGCCAAAGTATTCCTCCTCTGATGCAGACTAATGTCAAGACCTGATGCTTTTTCCTTTATTTTTCTTTTGGAAAAAATGCTTCTTGAACAAAGTGAGTGCTTTTGCACACCATAGCTCTCTGCAAATTCTATCATCCAGCCCTTCTCTCTTCATCTCTTTTTCCAGGTCTGAGTTCTGTTTCTCAGCTGCGGTTTTTGCACTGTATGAATCCAAAGCTTGGCTTGGCTCCCGTTTGCTCTTCTCTCCTTTGATCTGCAGGGGGCACTCTTCATCTTTCTAGGCCTTGAGACCCGAGTAGGGAATGGGAGCCTAACCCCTACCTACTGATAGCTGCCTGGGGAGGTGAAAGCCATATGGTTGGTAGAGGTGGCATAGACTGGGATGAGGGTGGAAAAACTGTTATTTTTGTGCCATCAGAAGCTACTGTGGAACTACTGATATCTCTTGCTTTAATGTGTACCCTACAAAATGATGCTCTGTCTGGGCCAGGAAAGCTTTCTCATATTTCTGTTATGCATGGAGAGATGAAGTCTAACTTTCTCTCTCTGTCTCTCTTTTTATCTTATGGAAATGCTTCTTCACTTCCCAGAAGTGTAAGCTGATAAACTAAAAGGGCTAGTTGCAAGAGCAGTAAGGGAGAACTCAAAGCATATAGTTTTTGAAACAAAAGTTGTGCTGGCCTTTGGACGTCCCCAAAGAGCTGTTAGCATTAGCTTGGGTTAGGGACAGGGACAGATCTTGAGGCTTCCCATTGTTTTGTAGTGCCACAGAGGTATAGGATAGTTGTATGTGTCGATTTGAAATGGTTGGGAACCTTTGGTCCTCCAGGTGGGTTGTCTTACTACTCCCATGATCCTTACCCAGTATAACCAGTATTGTGGGACCACTAGTCCCCAAACTCCTACAGGGCTCAAGGTTCCCCATCCTTGTCTTAAATATCAAACGTGTCTCAAATCAGTGCTTTCAGGGGAATGGACGCCTTTGGAAAGCCACAAGTGTGTTTCGCCGGTTAAACCATTTTGCTATGGAAGGATGCTCCTCAAAACATTATGAATGTATAAACAAGGCTATTTGTTATATTAGCAATCTTCTTACCTTGCAGTTTTGCCTTCCCCCTAAACCCAAAATACAAATCCATGCTGGCAGTGGTACTGTGAAGAATGTAATACTTTGATGGTGCATCAAGCTTGGAAGGGGCCATAGCTGGGTGGTAGAGTGCATGGTTTGCATGTTGAATAGCCCAGGTTTAATCTCCAGCTTCTCCAGTACAGGCTGGGGAATACTCTTCTCAAAAGCCCTGCAAGCCAGGGCAAAGCATCCTGAGGGGCACGGACTTACCAGCTTCCCATGTTTCTGTGCTTGCTGGAATTTACATTTTTAAGACTCCTTCCCTAAGTGAAGGGAACTGAAGGAAAGGAAAGAAGGAAAGGGTTTTGCTCTCATCCTCCCCCCAATACTTATAACTCTAAGGCAGGAGGGCACTCAAGAAATGAGTTTTGAAGTAACTTATTTCACTGGTTCTCCCTGACTGTGATCCATCAGATTCACACCAGTATGAAATCTGAGTTGCAATTTGGTTTGGACGAGCTGCAGCTTGGCAGCTTTTCTTTACTTTTCTTTAGGAAGAAAAGTCTCCTGTCCTTTTTAAAAACCAGAGGTGGCTGTGGGTAGAAGCCCTATATAAATATAACCCCTTTGCAAAAAGAAAAAAATGAGAATAGATGCTGTATTTTTATTCTTACTGCATTTTTTTGTTCTGGGGAGCAAACTTGCTCTGAGCTGGAGCAAAGGCTATTGTCCTTTTTGTTCTCATATCTATCTATCTATATGAAAAAGAAGAGCATCTAAACTCCTCATAGTAGTATTTTTTCTCTCTGCCATAAAAAATGAAGAAATGTTTGTTTTCATCCTGTTGTGATAGCAATCGAAATGGCAGTGGGCAATGGCTTCATAGGGCTGGCAAGAGAATTGAAACTCTCATGTATTTCTGTTGCCTACAGGCAAAGGAGTAAATGTAGGTAGATGTGGACTGAGTCCTTAATAGTCTGTCTGGGTGACAGGGCCAAACTCAAAGAGAGTCTGTTCTCTGATGCAGAAATTGAAAGTGCATGAAATCAGTCCTTTTGTGGAGATAGGTTGGTAGTCAAGTTCAGAATCATTGGAAAGGGAGGGAAGTCCAGGGCACATTCACACATCACAATAAGCCATGATTACTATAAACCACAATTTGTATTAACCATGGTTTGTTATTATACCATATGATCAAACAAGCCACCATTTATTTGTTTTCCAAGTCTGTTACTCAACTGCTCCTTTTTCACAGCAGCTGGGGAACAAGCCACAGACAGTTCACAGATACAGGTTCAGATGTCACAACAAGCCACAGTTTAAAACACATAGGCAGGTTACAGACCGCCCATTTGGGGCGGGCTGTACCCGCCCCTTTCCCCGGTGTATTGGGGCCTCAGTGGCTAGAACAGCAGCCGCTGAGGCCCCGATCCGTCGCTTTTCAGGCTGCAGGGAAGCGGCAAAACGCCGCTTCCCCGCAGCCTGAAAAGGGGTGTCCCTGGGGCTTCAAGCCCCAAGGACACCCTGCGGTGGTG